>NW_027467777.1:29544640-29576468 GCF_004210375.1 Tachypleus tridentatus | reverse complement strand
TTAATATATATCATACACAATATATCATATACATATAACATATATATATAATCATAATATATATCATTATGTACAGCATACTCAATACATATACAATATAATATAATATATAACAGGCTATGTAAATGTCATATCACAATACATATATCGATAACATAATATAATATACTATGTACAAACATATATCACCTCACATTAACAACATATAATATAATATATATCATTATGTACAAATTATTAATACATCAAATAGATATCAAGATATAACATAATATAATATATATCATTGGTACAACATATCACTATGCATATATAACATAATATAATATAATATATATCATATATAAAAAATATATACATAATCACAACATATCAACATACAATATATAATATATATCATTATAAAAAATACCGAACAATTAATATTAATCAACATATAATATATATAATATGCATCATATATGCACAACATAATACATTACATTACAACATATAATATATAATTACTTCCATACAACATAATATATACCTCATGCAACACAATATATAATATCATTTACATATAAATTACATATAACATAATATAATATATATCATTATGTTGTAACATATCACTACATATAACATACAATATAATATATATCATTATGTACAAATATATTACATATAACATAATATAATATATATCATTATGTACAACATATCAATATATATAAATATATTAATATAATATATATCATTATGTACAACATATCACTACATATAACATAATATAATATATATCATTATGTACAACATACTACATATAACATAATATATAATATATATCATGTGTACATATATCATTGATTACATATGTACATAATATATATCATTATGTACAACATATCATTACATATAACATAATATAATATATATCATTATAAAATAAATATATCATTACATATAACATATATAATATATATATATCATTATGTACAACATATCACTCACATATAATATAATATATATCATTATGTACAACATATCACTACATATAATATAATATATATCATCATTATGTACAAATATATCATTACTCATTTTAAAACATCTTTTGTATTCTCACGCATTATGTTAATAAACTGACAATTCAACAATTATATTGAAAAACTACCTTAATATTCAACAATGAAGCAGAATGACAGGGAAAAGCTACCTTAATATTAACAACAATGAAGCAGAATGATAGGAAAAGCTACCTTAATATTCAACAATGAAGCAGAATGACAGGAAAAAGCTACTCCCTAAATATTCAACAAATGAAGCAGAATGACAGGATAAGTTTCTACCTTAATATTCAAATAAATGAAGCAGAAATGACAGGAAAGTGCTTACCTTAATATTCAACAATGAAGCAGAATGACAGGAAAAAGCTACCTTAATATTCAACAATGAAGCAGAATGACAGGAAAAGCTACCTTAATATTAAAAAAATGAAGCAGAATGACAGGAAAAGCTACCTTAATATTCAACAATGAAGCAGAATGACAGGAAAAGCTACCTTAATATTCAACAATGAAGCAGAATGACAGGAAAAAGCTACCTTAATATTCAACAATGAAGCAGAATGACAGGAAAAGCTACCTTAATATTCAACAATGAAGCAGAATGACAGGAAAAGCTACCTTAATATTCAACAATGAAGCAGAATGATTAGGAAAAGCTACCTTAATATTCAACAATGAAGCAGAATGACAGGAAAAGCTACCTTAATATTCAAATATTAAAGAAATTCTAAGTTGTCTTATTATATAGCAATGAAACAGAATGGCGATGTAATCCCTTTACTATTCCACAGTAAATAAAACATAATAATACCACTTTATTGTACTCAGAACCTTCCTTTATCTGACTATTTTGATAAAGCTAATGTTACACAAGTTATATATTCAATATATTAGTTCCATTTGTCAAGACTGAGAACTTATGTCTCACGTGAAGCCTAGGTTTACTCACTACACTGTTGCATCAGTAAAAACATTTGATCATGACCATGTATGATATCTACTTAAATAGAAGAGAAACAATTCTAAAAGTGAACAGTTTAGTTTGAAGAATTCATAGCAAACACAGTATTGAAAATTAAAAATATTTGGAAAAGTGTTATAAACAGTTAACATGTGAGAAAAAGTGTTATGAACAGTTAACATGTAAGAAAAAGTGTTATAAACAAGTAACATGTGAGAAAAAGTGTTATAAACAATTAACATGTGAGAAAATGTGTTATAAACAGATAACATTGAGAAAAGTGTTATAAACAGTTAACATGTGAGAAAATGTGTTATAAACAGTTAACATGTGAGAAAAAGTGTTATAAACAGATAACATGGAAGAAAAATTTTATAAACAGTTAACATGTGAGTAAAAGTGTTAGAAACAGTTAACGTGAGAAAAAGTGTTATAAACAGTTAACAGGTGAGAAACATTCATATTAACAAACACTTAGAATGAAATAGGTGTTAATTTCTAAACAGGCCCAGCATGGCCAGGTGGGTTAATGCTCAATTCAGAATCTGAGGGTCACGGGTTCAGATCCCCATCGCACCAAACATACTCGCTCTTTCAGCCATGGGGGAATTATAATGTGATGGTCAATTCCACTATTCGATGGTAAAAGAGTAGCCCAAGAGTTGGCAGTGAGTGGTGATGACTAGCTGCCTTCCCTCTTCTTACACTACTAAATTAGGGATGGCTAGCACAGAGAGCCCTCGAGTAGCTTTGCACAAAATTCAAAAACAAACAAAAATAATTTCTAAACACTGTTAACATGAAAGAGGTGTTAACATAATCTGTAAACCCTGTTAACATGAATGAGGTGTTAATATAATCTGTAAACCCTGTTAACATAAAAGAGGTATTAATATAATTTGTAAACCCTGTTAACATAAAAGAGGTGTTAATATAATCTGTAAACCCTGTTAACATGAAAGGGGTGTTAATATAATCTGTAAACCCTGTTAACATAAAAGAGGTGTTAATATAATCTGTAAACCCTGTTAACATAAAAGAGGTGTTAATATAATCTGTAAACCCTGTTAACATAAAAGAGGTGTTAATATAATCTGTAAACCCTGTTAACATGAAAGGGGTGTTAATATAATCTGTAAACCCTGTTAACATAAAAGAGGTGTTAATATAATCTGTAAACCCTGTTAACATAAAAGAGGTGTTAATATAATCTGTAAACCCTGTTAACATGAAAGGTGTTAATATAATCTGTAAACCCTGTTAACATAAAAGAGGTGTTAATATAATCTGTAAACCCTGTTAACATAAAAGAGGTGTTAATATAATCTGTAAACCCTGTTAACATAAAAGAGGTGTTAATATAATCTGTAAACCCTGTTAACATGAAAGAGGTGTTAATATAATCTGTAAACCCTGTTAACATAAAAGAGGTGTTAATATAATCTGTAAACCCTGTTAACATAAAAGAGGTGTTAATATAATCTGTAAACCCTGTTAACATAAAAGAAGTGTTAATATAATCTGTAAACCCTGTTAACATGAAAGAGGTGTTAATATAATCTGTAAACCCTGTTAACATAAAAGAGGTGTTAATATAATTTGTAAACCCTGTTAACATAAAAGAGGTATTAATATAATTTGTAAGCACTGTTATGTTAAGATGAGAGAGTTTATATTATATTATTAGCATTTTGATGTGTTAACAAACATTATAATGCTTACATAAGTTTTGATGTTTGGGTGAAACTGTTATTGTTTTTTTTCAGACCTTTAGTTTAGTTAACTGTTTCAAAATGGCAGATAAAAGCAGTTTAATAAATAATAATGGAAGCACCTGCAGCTAGCAGGCCAGGAGTAATCCTAGTCGTTATTGTGTTTCAATGTGACAGGTCAGGAGTAATCCTAGTCGTTATTGTGTTTGAATGTGACAGGCCAGGAGTAATCCTAGTCGTTACTGTGTTTGAATGTGACAGGCCAGGAGTAATCCTAGTCATTATTGTGTTTGAATGTGACAGGCCAGGAGTAATCCTAGTCATTATTGTGTATAAATGTGACAGGCCAGGAGTAATCCTAGTCATAATTGTGTGAGAAAGTGACAGGCCAGGAGTAATCCTAGTCATTATTGTGTTTGAACGTGACAGGCCAGGAGTAATCCTAGTCATTATTGTGTTTAAATGTGACAGGCCAGGTGTAATCCTAGTCGTTATTGTGTTTGAACGTGACAGGTCAGGAGTAATCCTGATCATTATTGTGTTTGAATGTGACAGGCCAGGTGTAATCCTAGTCGTTATTGTGTTTGAACGTGACAGGTCAGGAGTAATCCTGATCATTATTGTGTTTGAATGTGACAGGCCAGGAGTAATCCTAGTCGTTATTGTGTTTGAACGTGACAGGCCAGGTGTAATCCTAGTCGTTATTGTGTTTGAACGTGACAGGCCAGGAGTAATCCTAGTGGTTATTGTGTTTGAACGTGACAGGTCAGGAGTAATCCTAGTCGTTATTGTGTTTGAATGTGACAGGTCGGTGTAATCCTAGTGGTTATTGTGTTTGAATGTGACAGGTCAGGAGTAATCCTAGTCGTTGTTGTGTTTGAATGTGACAGGTCGGGAGTAATCCTAGTCGTTATTGTGTTTGAATGTGACAGGCGGAAGTAATCCTAGTTGTTATTGTGTTCAATGTGGCAAGCCGGGAGTAATCCTAGTCATTATTGTGTTTGAATGTGAATCTGTGGTGTTGGGACTTGAGTCTCCTTTCCACAAAATCCAAGCCTCACTAATACAACATAAGAGTGATGGTCAAACCAAGCCTCACGAATACAATATAAGAGTGATGGTCAAACCAAGCCTCACAAATACAACATAAGAGTGATGGTCAAACCAAGCCTCATGAATACAATATAAGAGTGATGGTCAAACCAAGCCTCATGAATACAAAATAAGAGTGATGGTCAAACCAAGCCTCATGAATACAATATAAGAGTGATGGTCAAACCAAGCCTCATGAATACAACATAAGAGTGATGGTCAAATCTTTACTCAACTAGAGCCTTAAAATATCCCATTTTCATTTTTCCAGTGAAGCAAAAAAGTGCGTGTGTCACAGTTATTGAATGTTCGATTGTTTTGGATTTTAAGTTAATGTCAGCTAGTCAACAGTAACTATCTTCAACTCTTGTCTGACCTAATAGTGACATTTGACCTTAACTCTAACAGGTTCCAAAGTTAGCAGAGCGAAATTGCGGCAACAGGACACGAGCCATGAGCCCTTCTAGCTTACACACTTGTTAATACAATCCTGCTGATGTCTCAGTGTAGATCAAATAATTTTTGATGTAATTTATCTTCTGTTATAAAATGTTTGCCATCAGGAATTAGGATCCAGTGGCACAATGGTATGTATGCAGACTTACAATGCTAGAAACTGTTTTTCCATACCCGTGGTGGGCAGAGCACAGATAGCCTACAATATAGCTTTGTGTTTGACTACAAAAAAAATAAGAACAATTCGAGATATTATGTTCTTTCTTTTATTGTTTGTTAAACTCAACAGGTTTAATATAGCTGGAGTATATCATACTAACAACACGTGATAAACAATTACCAAATATCTTAGTACTTACAGGTACCGCAATTCTTTCAGGCCTGTAAATGCATTATTTTCTATCTTCGTAATGTGGTTGTTGTTTAGCAGTCTGTAAAGCATAAATAATTTTAACATTTGTACAAAGTAAAATATTCATTATTTTCATTTACATACTAAATAAACAACTTTTCAAACCTCTTACGAATAACGTAAATAGATAAATATTTATCTCAACAATATTTACGTTACTACCAGTTTACCAGATAAAAATTAAAATAGTACCAATTAATATTATGCAATAATTAAAAAAATAATTTAATTGAAGGCCTATGATGTTCCAGTCTTTTTATTTTCATTTAGAAATTACAGATAAAGATTCTATATTTTAATAATGATATTAAAACTTCTAACACCTTAAATCCACTTTCTGTTAACTTTACACCAATAAAACTGATTTAGTTAGTATTTTCTAATATTAACCAATCACGTTTCAGGAAAGAACGTTTTAGGATTATGAAATCCTAGGTCGTAAAAATGTACTTACAGTGTATTCAAACGTTTGAGATTTTTAAATGTGTTGGCAGTGACTTCTTTTATCTTGTTGAATCTCAAATCTCTGCAAAACATAAAAATACCAACTGATTAAGCCTAGTTACATATTATACATTTTATATTGTTTAGCCTTAACTAAATGACTATTAATCAATTAAAAGTTTGTAATCTTAATTGAATACCGTTAATTACGAATGGTTAACTTTAATTATATATTTTTTTATCCTTATTGCATATACTCAATATTGATTGGTTAACCCTAACTATTTAACGTACAAGTTAATTATTTAACACATACATAGCTAACAATAAGTGTTGCACCCTACGTTCTTGTTATATAAATTATAATAACTGGTTAACTTGATATTGATTGGTTAACCCTAATTACTTATTGTTGATATTAAGTGATTTACTCGAACGACTTACCATAAATAATAATTGTTTACCTGTGTGTTTGTTTTTCGTATAGCAAAGCCACAAAGGGCTATCTGCTCAGTCCACCAAGGTGAATCGAACCCCTGATTTTAGCATTGTAAATCCGGAGACATACCGCTGTACTAGCGGGGACAATTATTTAACACTAATTACCTACAGCCAACAATGGCTGATGTAACATAACTGCATGTTATTTATAATAATTTGTTAGCTTAATTACATATTGCTATTACTTACATACGTCTTTAGCTTTTTATGATATTATTAGAAGATGACTTTACAACATAATTATTGCTAACTGGTACATAAATTGGCAGAAATGTCTTAGAAAGAAACTCATTCACGGCCTGGCATGGCCAAGCGCGTAAGGCGTGCGACTCGTAATCCGAGGGTCGCGGGTTCGCGCCCGCGTCGCGCTAAACATGCTCGCCCTCCCAGCCGTGGGGGTGTATAATGTGACGGTCAATCCCACTATTCGTTGGTAAAAGAGTAGCCCAAGAGTTGGCGGTGGGTGGTGATGACTAGCTGCCTTCCCTCTAGTCTTACACTGCTAAATTAGGGACGGCTAGCACAGATAGCCCTCGAGTAGCTTTGTGCGAAATTCCAAAACAAACAAAACAAACAAACAAACTCATTCACACGTACCTAAACAATACAAACAGAATGACGTTACCAACTGACTTCTTAACGCTTCTAACTAAACATTCTTAAAGCATTATTAGAAGATGACTTTACAACATAATTAACGCTAACTGGTAAGTGAATTGGCAGAAATGTCTTAGAAATAAATTCATTCACACGTACCTAAACAATACAAACAGAATGACGTTACCAACTGACTTTTTAACGCTTCTAACCAAACATTCTTAAAGCAAAGTAATAAATAAAAAGCCAATAACAAAATTTAATACACCACGTAAAGTTTTTGTTTTGTTGTTGTTGTCGTCGTTCGTGTGTTTCTGTTGTTGTTTTCCTGTTGTTATTTTCAGGTTATATTCTAAAAACATTACATATTTCATCCATAGGGAAAATGCTGATATTAATTATTACGTAATGTAATTTAGATAACCTTTGATTTTTCTTATTTCATTAACCTATTTCTTTTTAATCTTCAAACTTCCCTGCATATCATATGTCGCGTACTTGAACTGTAACTGAACGTCTATAAGTGCAGACCATGTAAATCTAAACAGAATCCGTCTCTCTTGGTCGTTTGTGATATCCAAGACACAAGACATTTTTCAACTGACCTCTAAATAACCACTTAAATCAACAGTTTATAACATTGAATTGTAAAAACACGACATTCATATTAACCAATCAGGGTACACTGATAACACCGAGTAGTAAGACACATCATTACTATTAACAAATCCGTGTAAATTTATAAACTCCAATGTTTTACCAATGTCAGTATTTGATATTTTCAGTTTTTTAGTAATGTCAGTGTTTCACTGTTTAGTTATCCTTTCTCACTCTCTTTTTGTATTATCTTTCTATTTATAATAATGAGCTAAGCTGTGCTTAACCTCAAGGACACTTTAAACAAGCCAGTCTAACAATAAAAGTATAATTTCCTGAATTTAACATATCAGTTCAAGTTTTGAAAACCTTACAATTTATATAGAACCTCGCTCTCTTAACGCCCACAGCCACTTCTCTGTAGAAGGTACAGAGAATTATTAAATTGGAGTTTATTTAATAATCCATTTTCATCAGCCACAACTACGGAACGGAAAGAACAAAAGAAAAATGTCTTCTACCCAAACCTACGAGTACCGAAATACAAAAATGTTATTACATTCACTCGCCTACCTAAATTCATTTCTGCCATTATTACGAGACAACACAACCCTGTCAGTGCCTACATAACAGACTCCTCTCGAAGACTAAATAGTCTCTCAATAGTTCGTATTTGCAGCTGAACTTATGAGTGAAGTTTTTCTACATTGAGGAAGGTTATTTTTTATTAAGTTCTCGCTGCACATGTACAAATCCACCTAACGGCGTCTCTTATCTATGCTTCACTCGAACGACAGGTCATTTCGGACACACACACATATTTATTCCAAGAATTAAACTCAGATGCTAACAGCTTCGATAATTATAAAAGAAAGAACCACAAAGAACGCCAAGTGTTTTATTCTCACAGTTTTTTACATCATTGACAAAACATTGAGTCATAAATATTACTGATACACGCTGAACAGTTTCTCTTTAATGGGCCCCTCTTTCCACAGCCTAAAATAAACAACGCAAAAGAGAATACATAGTATCGTTTTAAAATGTAATGAAACAAATGAACTTAGGAACACAATAATTAAATTAGAGTTTAGAGGCTGAACTAATCTGATTATATTGTTTAAATGGTCAATATCTCCATCACACCTGTGAAACTTGTGAAAATATTTACCTATGGTTCTATAAGCCCCAAATTAAGGTGTCAACAAGAAACTAAGAATGAACTAATCCTTATGATACAAGAATCAATTACAAGTTTTATTCTCACAGTTCATAAGCCAAAGTTCTTCGTGAAGTTTGACTCTCACGATAGTTGAATGAAAATAATTACGTTTTTTTTTTTAATAACAAAAGACTGCCTGTAAAGTCTAACCCTAACCAACAATCTAGCAAGATAGTAAAGAGCGGTCTCTATATTCTGTCCTTACTTACGTTTTCACTTTTTTATCCTAATTATCCACTGGCTAGATTTCATATTAATGCATTTCTACTTTGTTCTATGAACATAATTTATAAATTTTCTTTTCGTTGTATGTTTGGTAAACGATTAAATAAGCAAAAGAAAAGCGTGTTTAAAAAAAAAAGTTGTTTTTATTTTAAAACTATACCAGTAATTCATCACAACATTCAAACATTATGTTTTATAACACGTAATAATAGCAGATCCTGCTTGTCAAAATAATGTTTAACTTGGAATCCAACCAAGGTAAAACATTAGTCAGTTAATATGATACATTAAACCTGTAATATACAGGTAAAACATTGGTCAATTAATATGATACATTAAACCTGTAATATACAGGTAAAACATTGGTCAGTTAATATGATACATTAAACCTGGAATATACAGGTAAAACATTAGTCAATTAATATGATACATTAAACCTGGAATATACAGGTAAAACATTAGTCAATTAATATGATGCATTAAACCTGGAATATACAGGTAAAACATTGGTCAGTTAATATGATACATTAAACCTGGAATATACAGGTAAAACATTGGTCAGTTAATATAATACATTAAACCTGGAATATACAGGTAAAACATTAGTCAATTAATATGATGCATTAAACCTGGAATATACAGGTAAAACATTGGTCAGTTAATATAATACATTAAACCTGTAATATACAAGTAAAACATTAGTCAATTAATATGAAACATTAAACCTGGAATATACAGGTAAAAACATTGGTCAGTTAATATGATACATTAAACCTGGAATATACAGGTAAAACATTGGTCAGTTATATAATACATTAAACCTGGAATATACAGGTAAAACATTAGTCAATTAATATGAAACATTAAACCTGGAATATACAGGTAAAACATTGGTCAGTTAATATGATACATTAAACCTGGAATATACAGGTAAAACATTAGTCAGTTAATATGATGCATTAAACCTGGAATATACAGGTAAAACATTAGTCAGTTAATATGATGCATTAAACCTGGAATATACAGGTAAAACATTAGTCAATTAATATGATACATTAAACCTGGAATATACAGGTAAAACATTAGTCAATTAATATGATGCATTAAACCTGGAATATACAGGTAAAAACATTAGTCAGTTAATATGATGCATTAAACCTGGAATACACAGGTAAAACATTGATCAGTTAATATGATGCATTAAACCTGGAATATACAGGTAAAACATTAGTCAGTTAATATGATATATTAAACCTCGTGCCGCGTCATCTGCAATGAACTTATATAGAATAACTTTCAAACACGGTTGAAGGTCCAAATCCACAGACACCAACACGCTAACCTAATTATTAGTTAAATTATCTAAAGTTCAGGTCCTTTCTAAGGTCGTTCTACGTTTGTAATTAAGCACAAAGCAACACAATGGTTATCTGTGCTCTGCCCACTACGGGTATCCAAATCAGGTTTCTAGCGATGAAGTTCGCAGATATGCGACGTGCGACTGGGGTGTCATTCTAAGTTTAACTTATTCTGGTAATATTCTGTGTTTAACATGTTATACTATTGGATGAGTCTGTTTATATTCTGTATTTAACATGTTTTACTTGGGCTGAGTCTGTTTATATGTTCTTCCATGGGTAGAATAAATCTGATTGCATTTTCGTACCCACAGTTTTAAAACATAACCTCTAATGACCACTAGGGTTAAACTTCGAGGTCAAAACTACTAGAAAAAATTTTTCGTAGGTTAAGCTTTTTGTGAAAGTTATAATAGTTTTTATTTTCTCTGAACGTGTTATTCAAAACGTTTAATTTTACGGTTCTACAGAAAGTAAAAACTACAATAAACAAATCTCATACAAAAATGTTTTTCCTTCTACTAGACAACTATGTTACAAAACTCAACACGCTTACTGCAAGTTTAAACTTTCTATCAAGTGAGAAGTTTAGGCTTAAAACGAAGGGAAAAAAGTGCTTTAATCCCTGTAACACCGAGTCATATATCAAACAAAAAATATGTGACAATAGATATCTATGTAACACTGAATCATATATAAGCAACATGTGACAATAGATATCTATGTAACACTGAATCACATATAAGCAACATGTGACAATAGATATCTATGTAACACTGAAACACATATAAGAAACATGTGACAATAGATCTATATATGTAACACTGAATCACATATAAGAAACATGTGACAATAGATATCTATGTAACACTGAATCATATATAAGCAACATGTGACAATAGATATCTATGTAACACTGAATCACATAGAAGAAACATGTGACAATAGATATATATATGTAACATCGAATCACATAGAAGAAACATGTGACAATAGATATCTATGTAACACTGAATCACATAAGAAACATGTGACAATAGATATCTGTAACACTGAATCACATAGAAGAAACATGTGACAATAGATATCTATGTAACACTGAATCACATATAAGAAACATGTGACAATAGATATCTATGTAACACTGAATCACATATAAGCAACATGTGACAATAGATATCTATGTAACACTGAATCACATAGAAGAAACATGTGACAATAGATATCTATGTAACACTGAATCACATAGAAGAAAACATGTGACAATAGATATATATATGTAACACTGAATCACATATAAGCAACATGTGACAATAGATATCTATGTAACACTGAATCATATATAAGCAATATGTGACAATAGATATCTATGTAACACTGAATCACATATAAGAAAATGTGACAATAGATATATATATGTAACACTGAATCACATATAAGAAACATGTGACAATAGATATCTATGTAACACTGAATCACATATAAGAAACATGTGACAATAGATATCTATGTAACACTGAATCACATATAAGCAACATATGTGACAATAGATATCTATGTAACACTGAATCACATATAAGAAACATGTGACAATAGATCTATATATGTAACACTGAATCACATATAAGAAACATGTGACAATAGATATCTATGTAACACTGAATCATATATAAGCAACATGTGACAATAGATATCTATGTAACACTGAATCACATAGAAGAAACATGTGACAATAGATATATATATGTAACACTGAATCACATAGAAGAAACATGTGACAATAGATATCTATGTAACACTGAATCACATAAGAAACATGTGACAATAGATATCTATGTAACACTGAATCACATAGAAGAAACATGTGACAATAGATATCTATGTAACACTGAATCACATATAAGAAACATGTGACAATAGATATCTATGTAACACTGAATCACATATAAGCAACATGTGACAATAGATATCTATGTAACACTGAATCACATAGAAGAAACATGTGACAATAGATATCTATGTAACACTGAATCACATAGAAGAAACATGTGACAATAGATATATATATGTAACACTGAATCACATATAAGCAACATGTGACAATAGATATCTATGTAACACTGAATCATATATAAGCAATATGTGACAATAGATACCTATGTAACACTGAATCACATAGAAGAAACATGTGACAATAGATATCTATGTAACACTGAATCACATATAAGCAACATGTGACAATAGATATCTATGTAACACTGAATCACATAGAAGAAACATGTGACAATAGATATCTATGTAACACTGAATCACATAAGAAACATGTGACAATGTGATATCTATGTAACACTGAATCACATAGAAGAAACATGTGACAATAGATATCTATGTAACACTGAATCACATAAGAAACATGTGACAATAGATATCTATGTAACACTAAGTCATATACAAGAAACATGTGAGAATATATATATATATATGTAACACCAAGTCATAAGCAAGAAACATGTGAGAATACACATATACGTAACATCAAATCATAAGAAGAAACGTGTTAAATAGATATATGTGTAACACCAAGTCATAATGAGGAACATGTGAGAATATATACATATATTGAAATATTTTTATTTTTCTTCCCAATACACCATTACAGTGAAGATGAGTTTTTCGCTCGACTGACTCACATCACTAGATGGAAACAATGAAGTAAGAGTTGAAGTGGATGTTGAAGAAAGTGGTCAAGTCTTCAGCTGTGTGAGTATAATGACAATCAGATGTCACTTATCTATTAGGAAATGGTGAGAGAAATATTGAATATATATAGAATAGTGGGACCAAAAAATATGGCTAAAAATATAAACATCGAAAATAAAGACATTTATATATTTATTATTATTAAACACAACGTGTGTTTATTATTTATCAATATAATTAAAAGTTAGGAGTTTTGCCGAAGTTTTAGTCACGTGATGTAATGATGTTAAAAAAGTCACTGCGCATGGTACAGTTTGACATAAATTTCGATTCTAATAACATTCGATCGTATCACTTTGAACCAGTTAGTTAATCTGTAGAAACCCAGCTTAGAATCAAAGGTATAATAAGTCATCATGAAACATAGAAAATGGAGTGAACTGCCTGGTTTAAACACGAGCACGAACTGTAGCTAACAAGTAGTTCTAAGTTTTATTATCTGGTTATATTCTGTTTAGAAAATTAAACGCCGAATTTTTTATCACAGCACTGCGTCGGTGTTTTTACTTTTAAAAAAACAGGCATTGTATTTCGCTTATTTATATTTCCTAATAGTCTTTCTATCCCAGTAAATAACCTCTGGTTTCAAATTAATTTCATTCGTGATGTATCCCATTTATAGGATCGAGGTGAAAACGTGTTATCTAAGCGAGTAAAATCAGTAATGATTAGGTTCGTTACATTTGACCCCAAGCCTGCTCTATTCGTGGACCGAATTAAAGCATCTCATAGTTCCAACAAAAACACCACCTAACTCTCTTGGTGTTTTACCTCTATTGTTACAAAAGAAAATTCACATAATAAACCAGTTTCGCAAGAGAAACATTTGCGGTCAACGGAACAAATAACGAAACACATTGAAAACAGAAATAATTATATACGAAGTGAGTCGGTTACTACGACCTCGAGATGTCTGATGCTAATAACGTCACGAATTCACAGCTTATAAAAACACGGAATATTTCATACATTAGACGCATTTGAACTAAAATAGTAAGTAACTATTATAAAATAGTAAGTAAAAAACAGTAACTAGTATATGGAGCTTATAAAAACAGTAACCAGTACATGGAGCTTATAAAAGAGTAACTAGTATATGGAGCTTATAAAAAAAGAGTAACTAGTATATGGAGCTTATAAAAAACAGTAACTAGTATATGGAGCTCATAAAACCAGTAACTAGTATATGGAGCTTATAAAAACAGTTACTGGTATATGGAGCTTATAAAAACAGCAACTAGTATATAGAGCTCATAAAACCAGTAACTAGTATATGGAGCTTATAAAAAAAACAGTTACGAGTATATGGAGCTTATAAAAACAGTAACTAGTATATGGAGCTTATAAAACCAGTAACTAGTATATGGAGACTTATAAAAAGAGTAACTAGTATATGGAGCTTATAAAAAAACAGTAACTAGTATATGGACTTATATAAAAAACAGTAACTAGTATATAGACTCATAAAACCAGTAACTAGTATATGGACTTATAAAAAACAGTACTAATATATGGAGCTTATAAAAACAGTAACTAGTATATGGAGACTTATAAAAAAACAGTAACTAGTATATGGAGCTTATAAAAAACAGTAACTAGTATATGGAGCTTATAAACAACAGTAACTAGTATATGGAGCTCATAAAAACCAGTAACTAGTATATGGAGCTTATAAAAACAGTACTAGTATATGGAGCTTATAAAACCAGTAACTAGTATATGGAGCTCATAAAACCAGTAACTAGTATATGGAGCTTATAAAAACCAGTACTAGTATATGGAGCTTATAAAAAACAGTAACTTGTATATGGAGCTTATAAAAACAGTACTAGTATATGGAGCTTATAAAAACCAGTAACTAGTATATGGAGCTCATAAAAACCAGTAACTAGTATATGGAGCTTATAAAACCAGTACTAGTATATGGACTTATAAAAAACAGTACTAGTATATGGAGCTTATAAAAAACAGTAACTAGTATATGGAGCTTATAAAAAACAGTAACTAGTATATGGAGCTTATAAAAAACAGTAACTAGTATATGGAGCTCAAAAACCAGTAACTAGTATATGGAGCTCATAAAAACCAGTAACTAGTATATGGAGCTCATAAAAACCAGTAACTACTATATGGAACTTATAAAAACCAGTACTAGTATATGGAGCTTATAAAAATCAGTAACTAGTATATGGAGCTCATAAAAAACAGTAACTAGTATATGGAGACTTATAAAAACAGTAACTTCTATATAGAGCTTATAAAAAAACAGTAACTAGTATATGGAGCTTATAAACAACAGTAACTAGTATATGGAGCTCATAAAACCAGTAACTAGTATATGGAGCTCATAAAACCAGTAACTAGTATATGGAGCTCATAAAACCAGTAACTACTATATGGAACTTATAAAAACCAGTACTAGTATATGGAGCTTATAAAAATCAGTAACTAGTATATGGAGCTCATAAAAAACAGTAACTAGTATATGGAGCTTATAAAAAACAGTAACTAGTATATGGAACTTATAAAAAACAGTAACTAGTATATGGAGCTTATAAAAAACAGTAACTAGTATATGGAGCTCATAAAAACCAGTAACTAGTATATGGAGCTTATAAAACCAGTAACTAGTATATATAGATTCATAAACCAGTAACTAGTATATGGAGTTTATAAAACCAGTACTAGTATATGGAGCTTATAAAAACAGTAACTTGTATATGGAGTTCATAAAACCAGTAACTAGTATATAGACTTATAAAAAACAGTAACTTGTATATGGAGCTTATAAAAAACAGTAACTAGTATATGGAGCTTATAAAAACAGTAACTAGTATATGGACTCATAAAAAACAGTACTAGTATATGGAGCTTATAAAAAACAGTAACTAGTATATGGAGCTTATAAAAACCAGTAACTAGTATATGGAGCTTATAAAAACAGTACTAGTATATGGACTTATAAAAACAGTAACTAGTATATGGAGACTTATAAAAACAGTAACTAGTATATGGAGTCATAAAACCAGTAACTAGTATATGGAGCTTATAAAACAGTAACTAGTATATGGAGCTTATAAAAAACAGTAATTAGTATATGGAGCTTATAAAAAACAGTAACTAGTATATGGAGCTTATAAACAACAGTAACTAGTATATGGAGCTCATAAAAACCAGTAACTAGTATATGGAGCTTATAAAAAACAGTACTAGTATATGGAGCTTATAAAACCAGTAACTAGTATATGGAGCTCATAAAACCAGTAACTAGTATATGGAGCTTATAAAAACCAGTACTAGTATATGGAGCTTATAAAAAACAGTAACTTGTATATGGAGCTCATAAAAACCAGTAACTAGTATATGGAGCTTATAAAAAACAGTAACTTCTATATGGAGCTTATAAAAAACAGTAACTAGTATATGGAGCTTATTAACACCAGTAACTAGTATATGGAGCTTATAAATAACAGTAACTAGTATATAGAGTTTATAAAAAATAGTAAGTCGTATATTGCATAACAACCTTTATACATTAAGTTAATTAGATATTGTTTTCACCAATGTGGTAATTGAAATGAAATATGAACACTAACACCTGAAGGTAACAATATTTAAAAGATTGATTAAATGATGTGTTTACAGTTGTACATTTATTGATGTTACTAGTCTCATATTTGTTCATATGATGTTACTACAGTCTTATATTTGTTCATATATGATGTTACTACAGTCTTATATTTGTTCATATATGATGTTACTACAGTCTTATCTTTGATTAATGTTACTACACTTTATCTTTGATTATATGATGCCACTATGTTCTACTCTTAGTTTATATGATATAACTACAGTCTTATCTTTGATTAATGTTACTACAGTTTATCTTAGTTCGTACTGTATTTTATTACTCTTTCTGTCTTAGTGCATATGATGTCACAAGCATGACTCAGAGTGTTATATGTGATGACTACCACTTATGTGAAGTTAAATTAGACTTACTTCTGTAACGTTAGTTTTGTTAAAACATTCAATATGTTTAATGTGTTTACTTTATCGTTTTTCATGTATTCCATTTCACTGTGAAGACTATTTTGTATTCTTAATTTAGTATGTATATTTAGGACAAATATTAATCTTATAAACTGGCCGAACATCGTTACGTGTTGTTGGGATTAAAGCCGATAACGTGGACAATAGCGAAAGTAGACAACTTATGAATCAGGGTATTCTAATCATCATATGTTTTAGTTTTTGTTTTATAACATTATTAAATCATCTAAATTATTTACCGGGTTAATTTTTATATCTAGATGTCTTTTTGTTTATCAAGTTATTCAAAACTACCCGGCACCTAAGCCAACATGCCGCCACTTTCTTGGAAGCACATTCTATTTTTAATGTTATATACACTCCTTAACGTCAAATGAAATAGGTTCTATGAGGCTACAGTTAAAATATTTTTAAACCGCATAACCTAAACAAAGCAGAAAAATCTAGATTATTTAAAAAAAAAAAACCCATCAGAAACCCTAAATTAATTTGGAGAAAACAAATGAAAACAATTGACCAACTAATAGAGCTATTTCAGAGATGTCTAGATCAAGGAATGTGCTACCCCTCTTCCCAGCCCCATAACTCAAACCCCATCTCTCCTCGTCCTACTCGACTACTCTCTGCTTACGTGAAATGGAAAGCAGATGTATAATTTCTCTCACGAGATCGTTCAGGGCACTACGTCATCACTTCACGTGCAGTATATCTGACACATGCTTAACACGAGTAATAAGCTGGTTTCAAACAGCTAAATGGGGCATCCCACGAGAAACTTAAGGTTTATATGTCATTTAACCTACCGCTTAGCAGTAAGCGACATCGACAGATATATGTATTAAAAAGTAACTTGTTCTTCATGAGGAAAGATGTCAGCTTAGCATTAATCTATTAGAACAATGAACATGTATATATATCATTTATATAATGTATTAATTGTTCAGAAATAAAGCCTAAACATTATAAAAATATTTAGGCTTAACTTGTTAGGTAAACGTTCCTTCACGTTCCGGGACATCGTTTTAAATTCAAGATGAATCCGGAACTGTGATTGGAACATGTTAACCAATAAGTAAATCACTTTGTTTAGTTCACTTTCCTGTAACTTCAAAACGTTTGTTTGTTTGTTTTGGAATTTCGCACAAAGCTACTCAAGGGCTATCTGTGCTAGCCGTCCCTAATTTAGCAGTGTAAGACTAGAGGAAAGGCAACTAGTCATCACCACCCACCGCCAACTCTTGGGCTACTCTTTTACCAACGAATAGTGAGATTGATCGTCACATTATAACGCCCCCACGGCTGGGAGGACGAGCATGTTTAGGGCGACTCGGGCGCGAACCCGCAACCCTCAGATTACGAGTCGCACGCCTCAACGCGCTAGGCCATGCCAGCACCTTCAAAACGAAACCTACTACCAAGATTTAAAATATTCTATTCATCACAAAAGTATAATTTTTATGTTACAATTTCACATCTAGACAGCAAACTGTCATACATTTGTGTTTGTCCGTCTGTGTGTGAAGTTATTTTTGTATCCATATATTCAAAGCATATTTATTTCTGTATCTGAAGTTACAAACGTGTATGTAAGCACGTACACACTAACATTGTTATAATTATTGTGTTTATTTCTTTAACAAACTGTTACTGTTGGAAACATATCTGCATGTCAGACGACACTTAAAAAAAATACTATTTGCAGAACCGATTACATTTTATAAGTCTGCCCTTTGGTTCAGAGCGGTTACCTTTTGAAAAAAACCGTTAGGCGAAGCGTCGTATAAAAAAAACAACAACTAAATTACTGGTCATTGGTCTAAAAGTTTTGTTTCTTTGTATGTGTGTTGTTTTACAAAACGCTTTAAACGATACCATTTTAGCTACTCGTGTCAAACTCCCATGATTAAATAATTAATACAAATATGAAAATAAGCCAGTTAGGAGTTGTTTACCATAGTTTCTTGACCGATCAAGAGCGCCCTTTCACTCACTCTCTAGACTTATTTACTCGATTTGTAACAGGAAAAGGCGCATGGCATCTTTCACTAGCACGTATATAAAAGCACGAGCGCTTTGTCTTTCTTGTTTGGATCCGCTTTTTTCCGACCTTCACACGGCTTGAAAAGGCTTAGTGTAAATGCAATCAATAGCGTCTTTCAAGACGTTCTAGAGTAAATATAAACAAACTCAGTTTTCGTCATATCTTTGTAACCGCGTTCAAGACAAGCTAGTGGTTGTATATACTGTATGGCATTACTGTTTTCCAACTCTTGACTGTGTCAAACCGTCACACAAGATCATTAAAACATGCTAAAAGCTGGTAACTTTCAACAGGTATGTTTAAGACTATTTACAGTTAATGTCGTCAAGTTACTAAGGTTGCTGGTAACATCATAACTGGTAGAATCATTCCACACAACTTCTGGGAAATGGTTGAAAATTAATCACAAATCTAATCAGACACAAGGGTGAAATAGACTGGTAAAAATTGAACGATAGAGAAATGTTTCACACCAATTATTATAGTATATAACACCAGAAGTGTACTTGTACTGGTCATTTCGCACCTGTTACAATTGTATAGAACACTATAAGTGTACTTATAGTGATTATTTCACACCAATTATTATGGTATATAACACTACAAGTGTACTTACAGTGATTATTTCACACCGATTATTACACTATATAACACGAGAAGTGTACTTATAGTAGTTATTTCACCACAATTATAATGGAATAGAACAATAGAATTGTACTTATAGTGGTCATTTTGCACCAATTATTATAGTATAGAACACTAAAAGTGTACTTATAATGGTTATTTCACACCAGTTATTATTGTATAGAACACTAGAAGTGAACTTTTAGTGGTCATTTCGCACCTGTTATTATTGTATAGAATACTAGAAGTGTACTGATAATGGTTATTTCACACCAATTATAATGGTATAGAATACTAGAAGTGTACTTATAGTGGTCATTTTACAGTAATTATTATAGTGTAGAACTCTAGAAGTATATTTATAGTGGTCATTTCACACCAATTATTATGGTATAGAACACTAGTAGTGTACTTACAGTGATCATTTCACACCAATTATTATAGTATATAACAGTGGAAGTGTACTTATAGTGCTTATTTCACAACAATTATTATCGTATAGAACACTAGAAGTGTACTTAGAGTGATTATTTCACACCAGTTATTATAGTATGTAACACTAGAAGTATACTTATAGTGGTTATTTCGCAGCAGTTATAATGGAATAGAACACTAGAAGTGTACTTATAGTGGTTATTTCACACCAATTATTATTGTATAGGACACTAGAAGTGTACTTTGTAGTGGTCATTTCTCACCAATTATTATAGTATATAACACTATAAATATACTTCTAGTGGTTATTTCACACCAATTATTAAGGTATAGAACAGTAGAAGTGTACTTATAATGGTCATTTTACACCAATTATTATAGTTTAGAACCCTAGAAGTATATTTATAGTGGTCATTTCACACCAATTATTATGTTATATAACACTAGTAGTGTATTTGTAGTGGTGATTTCTCACCAATTATTATAGTATATAACACTATAAATATACTTCTAGTGGTTATTTCACACCAATTATTAAGGTATAGAACAGTAGAAGTGTACTTATAATGGTCATTTCACACCAGTTATTATTGTATAGAACATTAGATGTGAACTTATAGTGGTCATTTCACACCAGTAATAATGGTATATAACACTAGAAGTGTACTTATAGTGGTCATTTCACACCAGTTAAAATGGAATAGAACACATGAAGTGTACTTATAGTGATCATTTCACACCAGTTCTAATGGAATAGAACACAAGAAGTGTTCTTATAGTGGTAATTTACACCAATAATTATGGTGCAGACCACTATAAGTGTATTTATAGTGGTTATTTCACACCAATTACTATGGTATAGAACACTAGAAGTATACTTGCAGTGATCATTTCACACCAATTATTATTGTATAGAACACTACAAGTGTACTTATAGTAATTATTTCACACCAATTATTATGGTATAGACCACTAGAAGTGTACTTATAGTGGTCATTTTACACTAATTATTATAGTTTAGAACTCTAGAAGTATATTTATAGTGGTCATTTCACACCAATTATTATGTTATATAACACTAGTAGTGTACTTATAGTGGTCATTACTCACCAATTATTATTGTATAAAAGACTAGAAGTGTACTTCTAGTGGTTATTTTACAACAATTATTGAAGTATAGAACAATAGAAGTGTACTTATATTACTCATATCACACCAATAGAACACTAGTAGTGAACTTACAGTGACCATTTTACAACAATTATTATAGTATATAACTGTGGAAGTGTACTTATAGTGGTTATTTCACAACAATTATTATCATATAGAACACTAGAAGTGTATTTATAGTAATAATTTCACACCAATTATTATGGTATAGGCCACTAGAAGTGTATTTATAATGGTGATTTCACACCAGGTATTTTGATATATACACTAGAAGTTTACCTATAATGGTCTTTTCGCACCAGTTATTGTTTTATAGCACACTAGAAGTGTACTTATAGTGGTCATTACTCACCAATTATTATTCTATAAAACACTAGAAGTGTACTTATAGTGGTGATATCTCACCAATTATTATTGTATATAACACTAGAAATATACTTATAGTGGTAATTTCACACCAATTACTATGGTATAGAACACTAGAAGTGTACGTTCATTAATCATTTCACACTGATTATTACAGTATATAGCACTAGAAGTGTACTTCTAGTGGTTATTTCACACCAATTATTAAGGTATAGAACACTAGAAGTGTACTTATAATGGTCATTTCACACCAGTTTTTTATATATACACTAGAAGTGTACTAATATTGGTCATTTTTCAGCAGTTATAATAGAATAGAACACTAGAAGTGTACTTATAGTCGTCATTTCACATCAGTTATTATAGTATACAACACTAGAATTGTACTTATAGTGATCATTTCACACCAGTTATTATTGTATAGAACACTAGAAGTGAACTTTTAGTGGTCATTTCGCACCATTATTATTGTATAGAACACTAGAAGTGTACTGATAATGGTTATTTCACACCAATTATAATGGTATAGAACACTAGAAGTGTACTTATAGTGGTCATTTTACACCAATTATTATAGTGTAGAACTCTAGAAGTATATTTATAGTGGTCATTTCACACCAATTATTATGGTATAGAAACTAGTAGTGTACTTACAGTGATCATTTCACACCAATTATTACAGTATATAACAGTGGAAGTGTACTTATAGTGCTTATTTCACAACAATTATTATCGTATAGAACACTAGAAGTGTACTTAGAGTGATTATTTCACACCAGTTATTATAGTATGTAACTCTAGAAGTATACTTATAGTGGTTATTTCGCAGCAGTTATAATGGAATAGAACACTAGAAGTGTACTTATAGTGGTTATTTCACAGCAATTATTATTGTATAGAACAATAGAAGTGTAGTTATAGTGGTCATTTCACACCAATTATAATAAATTAGAACACAAGAAGTTTACCTACAATGGTCTTTTTGCACCAGTTATTATTGTATAGAACACTAGAAGTGTACATATAATGTTCATTTCTCACCAGTTATAATGGAATAGTACACTAGAAGTGCACTTATAATGGTCATTACTCACCAATTATTACTGTATAGGACACTAGAAGTGTACTTGTAGTGGTGATTTCTCACCAATTATTATAGTATATAACACTATAAATATACTTCTAGTGGTTATTTCACACCAATTATTAAGGTATAGAACAGTAGAAGTGTACTTATAATGGTCATTTTACACTAATTATTATAGTTTAGAACCCTAGAAGTATATTTATAGTGGTCATTTCACACCAATTATTATGTTATATAACACTAGTAGTGTACTTATAGTGGTCATTACTCACCAATTATTATTGTATAAAAGACTAGAAGTGTACTTCTAGTGGTTATTTTACAACAATTATTGAGGTATAGAACAATAGAAGTGTACTTATATTATTCATATCACACCAATAGAACACTAGTAGTGAACTTACAGTGACCATTTTACAACAATTATTATAGTATATAACTGTGGAAGTGTACTTATAGTGGTTATTTCACAACAATTATTATCATATAGAACACTACAAGTGTACTTATAGTAATCATTTCACACCAATTATTATGGTATAGACCACTAGAAGTGTACTTATAGTGGTCATTTTACACTAATTATTATAGTTTAGAACTTTAGAGGTATATTTATAGTGGTCATTTCACACCAATTATTATGTTATATAACACTAGTAGTGTACTTATAGTGGTCATTACTCACCAATTATTATTGTATAAAAGACTAGAAGTGTACTTCTAGTGGTTATTTTACAACAATTATTGAGGTATAGAACAATAGAAGTGTACTTATATTACTCATATCACACCAATAGAACACTAGTAGTGAACTTACAGTGACCATTTTACAACAATTATTATAGTATATAACTGTGGAAGTGTACTTATAGTGGTTATTTCACAACAATTATTATTATATAGAACACTACAAGTGCATTTATATTAATAATTTCACACCAATTATTATGGTATAGAACACTAGAAGTGTATTTATAATGGTGATTTCACACCAATTATTTTGATATATACACTAGAAGTTTACCTATAATGGTCTTTTTACACCAGTTATTATTGTATAGAACACTAGAAGTGTACTTATAGTGGTCATTACTCACCAATTATTATTCTATAAAACACTAGAAGTGTACTTATAGTGGTTATTTTACAACAATTATTGAGGTATAGAACAATAGAAGTGTACTTATATTACTCATATCACACCAATAGAACACTAGTAGTGAACTTACAGTGACCATTTTACAACAATTATTATAGTATATAACTGTGGAAGTGTACTTATAGTGGTTATTTCACAACAATTATTATTATATAGAACACTACAAGTGCATTTATATTAATAATTTCACACCAATTATTATGGTATAGGCCACTAGAAGTGTATTTATAATGGTGATTTCACACCAGGTATTTTTGATATATACACTAGAAGTTTACCTATAATGGTCTTTTTGCACCAGTTATTATTGTATAGAACAATAGAAGTGTAGTTATAGTGGTCATTTCACACCAATTATAATAAATTAGAACACAAGAAGTTTACCTACAATGGTCTTTTTGCACCAGTTATTATTGTATAGAACACTAGAAGTGTACATATAATGTTCATTTCTCACCAGTTATAATGGAATAGTACACTAGAAGTGCACTTATAATGGTCATTACTCACCAATTATTATGTATAGGACACTAGAAGTGTAATTTATAGTGGTGATTTCTCACCAATTATTATAGTATATAACACTATAAATATACTTATAGTGGTTATTTCACACCAATTATTAAGGTATAGAACAGTAGAAGTGTACTTATAATGGTCATTTTACACTAATTATTATAGTTTAGAACCCTAGAAGTATATTTATAGTGGTCATTTCACACCAATTATTATGTTATATAACACTAGTAGTGTACTTATAGTGGTCATTACTCACCAATTATTATTGTATAAAACACTAGAAGTGTACTTCTAGTGGTTATTTTACAACAATTATTGAGGTATAGAACAATAGAAGTGTACTTATATTATTCATATCACAACTAATAGAACACTAGTAGTGAACTTACAGTGACCATTTACAACAATTATTATAGTATATAACTGTGGAAGTGTACTTATAGTGGTTATTTCACAACAATTATTATCATATAGAACACTAGAAGTGTACTTATAGTAATCATTTCACACCAATTATTATGGTATAGACACTAGAAGTGTACTTATAGTGGTCATTTTACACTAATTATTATAGTTTAGAACTTTAGAGGTATATTTATAGTGGTCATTTCACACCAATTATTATGTTATATAACACTAGTAGTGTACTTATAGTGGTCATTACTCACCAATTATTATTGTATAAAAGACTAGAAGTGTACTTTCTAGTGGTTATTTTACAACAATTATTGAGGTATAGAACAATAGAAGTGTACTTATATTACTCATATCACACCAATAGAACACTAGTAGTGAACTTACAGTGACCATTTTACAACAATTATTATAGTATATAACTGTGGAAGTGTACTTATAGTGGTTATTTCACAACAATTATTATTATATAGAACACTAGAAGTGTATTTATATTAATAATTTCACACCAATTATTATGGTATAGGCCACTAGAAGTGTATTTATAGTGGTCATTTCACACAGGTATATTTTGATATATACACTAGAAGTTTACTTATAATGGTCTTTTTTGCACCAGTTATTATTGTATAGCAACACTAGAAGTGTACTTATAGTGGTCATTACTCACCAATTATTATTCTATAAAACACTAGAAGTGTACTTATAGTGGTGATATCTCACCAATTATTATTGTATATAACACTAGAAGTATACTTATAGTGGTATTTCACACCAATTATTATGGTATAGAACACTGGAAGTGTACGTTCATTAATCATTTCACACTGATTATTATAGTATATAACACTAGAAGTGTACTTATAGTGGTTATTTCACACCAATTATTAAGGTATAGAACACTAGAAGTGTACTTATAATGGTCATTTCACACCAGTTTTTATATATACACTAGAAGTGTACTATATTGGTCATTTTTCAGCAGTTATAATAGAATAGAACACTAGAAGTGTACTTATAGTCGTCATTTCACATCAGTTATTATAGTATACAATACTAGAAGTGAACTTTTAGTGGTCATTTCGCACCTGTTATTATTGTATAGAATACTAGAAGTGTACTGATAATGGTTATTTCACACCAATTATAATGGTATAGAATACTAGAAGTGTACTTATAGTGGTCATTTTACAGTAATTATTATAGTGTAGAACTCTAGAAGTATATTTATAGTGGTCATTTCACACCAATTATTATGGTATAGAACACTAGTAGTGTACTTACAGTGATCATTTCACACCAATTGTTATAGTATATAACAGTGGAAGTGTACTTATAGTGCTTATTTCACAACAATTATTATCGTATAGAACACTAGAAGTGTACTTAGAGTGATTATTTCACACCAGTTATTATAGTATGTAACACTAGAAGTCCACTTATAGTGGTTATTTCGCAGAACTTATAATGGAATAGAACACTAGAAGTGTACTTATAGTGGTTATTTCACAGCAATTATTATTGTATAGAACAATAGAAGTGTAGTTATAGTGGTCATTTCACACAAATTATAATAAATTAGAACACAAGAAGTTTACCTACAATGGTCTTTTTGCACCAGTTATTATTGTATAGAACACTAGAAGTGTACATATAATGTTCATTTCTCACCAGTTATAATGGAATAGTACACTTGAAGTGCACTTATAGTGGTCATTACTCACCAATTATTACTGTATAGGACACTAGAAGTGTACTTGTAGTGGTGATTTCTCACCAATTATTATAGTATATAACACTATAAATATACTTCTAGTGGTTATTTCACACCAATTATTAAGGTATAGAACAGTAGAAGTGTACTTATAATGGTCATTTTACACTAATTATTATAGTTTAGAACCCTAGAAGTATATTTATAGTGGTCATTTCACACCAATTATTATGTTATATAACACTAGTAGTGTACTTATAGTGGTCATTACTCACCAATTATTATTGTATAAAAGACTAGAAGTGTACTTCTAGTGGTTATTTTACAACAATTATTGAGGTATAGAACAATAGAAGTGTACTTATATTATTCATATCACACCAATAGAACACTAGTAGTGAACTTACAGTGACCATTTTACAACAATTATTATAGTATATAACTGTGGAAGTGTACTTATAGTGGTTATTTCACAACAATTATTATCATATAGAACACTACAAGTGTACTTATAGTAATCATTTCACACCAATTATTATGGTATAGACCACTAGAAGTGTACTTATAGTGGTCATTTTACACTAATTATTATAGTTTAGAACCCTAGAGGTATATTTATAGTGGTCATTTCACACCAATTATTATGTTATATAACACTAGTAGTGTACTTATAGTGGTCATTACTCACCAATTATTATTGTATAAAAGACTAGAAGTGTACTTCTAGTGGTTATTTTACAACAATTATTGAGGTATAGAACAATAGAAGTGTACTTATATTACTCATATCACACCAATAGAACACTAGTAGTGAACTTACAGTGACCATTTTACAACAATTATTATAGTATATAACTGTGGAAGTGTACTTATAGTGGTTATTTCACAACAATTATTATCATATAGAACACTATAAGTGTACTTAGAGTGATTATTTCACACCAATTATTATAGTATATAACACTAGAAATGTACTTATAGTGGTCATTTCACACCAATTATTATGGTAAAAACACTTGAAGTGTACTTATAGTGGTTATTTCACCACAATTATAATGGAATAGAACAATAGAAGTGTACTTATAGTGTTCATTTCACACCAATTATTATAGTATATAAAACTAGAAGTGTACTAATAGTATTAATTTAACACCAGTTATATTGAATAGAACACTTTAAGTGAACTTATAGTGGTTATCTCGCACCAGTTATAATGGTATAGAACACTAGAAGTGTTCTTATAGTGGTCATTTCACACCAATTATTATGGTATATAACTCTATAAGTATACTTATAGTCATCATTTCAAAACAATTATTATGGTATAGAACACTAGAAGTGTACTTATAGTAGTAATTTCACACCAGTTATTATTGTATAGAACAATAGAAGTGTACATATAATGGTCATTTCTCACCAGTTATAATGGAATAGAACACAAGAAGTGTACTTATAGTGGTAATTTTACACCAATTATTATAGTGCAGAACACTATAAGTGTATTTATAGTGGTTATTTCACACCAATTACTATGGTATAGAACACTAGAAGTATACTTACAGTGATCATTTCACACCAATTATTATTGTATAGAACACTACAAGTGCATTTATAGTAATAATTTCACACCAATTATTATGGTATAGGCCACTAGAAGTGTATTTATAATGGTGATTTCACACCAGGTATTTTGATATATACACTAGAAGTTTACCTATAATGGTCTTTTCGCACCAGTTATTGTTGTATAGCACACTAGAAGTGTACTTATAGTGGTCATTACTCACCAATTATTATTCTATAAAACACTAGAAGTGTACTTATAGTGGTAATTTCACACCAATTACTATGGTATAGAACACTAGAAGTGTACGTTCATTAATCATTTCACACTGATTATTACAGTATATAGCACTAGAAGTGTACTTCTAGTGGTTATTTCACACCAATTATTAAGGTATAGAACACTAGAAGTGTACTTATAATGGTCATTTCACACCAGTTTTTTATATATACACTAGAATTGTACTAATATTGGTCATTTTTCAGCAGTTATAATAGAATAGAACACTAGAAGTGTACTTATAGCCGTCATTTCACATCAGTTATTATAGTATACAATACTAGAATTGTACTTATAGTGATCACTTCACACCAGTTATTATTGTATAGAACACTAGAAGTGAACTTTTAGTGGTCATTTCGCACCTGTTATTATTGTATAGAATACTAGAAGTGTACTGATAATGGTTATTTCACACCAATTATAATGGTAAAGAATACTAGAAGTGTACTTATAGTGGTCATTTTACAGTAATTATTATAGTGTAGAACTCTAGAAGTATTTTTATAGTGGTCATTTCACACCAATTATTATGGTATAGAACACTAGAAGTGTACTTAGAGTGATTAATTCACACCAATTATTATAGTATGTAACACTAGAAGTATACTTATAGTGGTTATTTTGCAACAGTTATAATGGAATAGAACACTAGAAGTGTACTTATAGTAGTCATTTCACACCAATTATTATGGTATATAACACAATAAGTGTACTTATAGTAATCATTTCACCCCAATTATTATGGTATAGAACAATAGAAGTGTACTTAAAGTCGTCATTTCACACCAATTATTATAGTATATAACAGTGGAAGTGTATTTTAGTGGTTATTTCACAACAATTACTATCGTATAGAACACTAGAAGTGTACTTAGAGTGATTATTTCACACCAATTATTATAGTATGTAACACTAGAAGTATACTTATAGTGGTTATTTCTGCCACAGTTATGATGGAATAGAACACTAGAAGTGTACTTATAGTAGTCATTTCACACCAATTATTATGGTATATAACACTATAAGTGTACTTATAGTAATCATTTCACCCAATTATTATGGTATAGAACAATAGAAGTGTACTTAAATTCGTCATTTCACACCAATTATTATAGTATATAACAGTGGAAGTGTATTTTTAGTGGTTATTTCACAACAATTATTATCGTATAGAACACTAGAAGTGTACTTATAGTGATCATTTCACACCAATTATTATAGTATATAACACTAGAAGTGTTCTTCTAGTGGTTATTTCACACCAATTATTAAGGTATAGAACACTAGAAGTGAACTTATAATAGTCATTTCCACCAGGTGTTTTGATATATACACTTGAAAATTGGTCATTTTTTCAGCAATTATAATTGAATAGAACACTAGAAGTGTACTTATAGTGGTCATTTCACAACAGTTATTATTGTATAGAACACTAGAACAGAACTTATAGTTGTCATTTCGCAGCTGTTATTATTGTATAGAATACTAGAAGTGTACTTATAGTGGTCATATCACACCAATTATTATGGTATATTACAATAGAAGTGTATTTATAATGGTCATATCACACCAATTGTTATGGTATAGAACACTAGTTGTGTACTTACAGTGATCATTTCACACCAATTATTATAGTATATAACAGTGAAGTGTATTTTTAGTGGTTATTTTACAACAATTATTATACTATATAACAGTGGAAGTGAACTTACAGTGTTCATTTGACACCAATTATTAAAGTATATAACAGTGGAAGTGTACTTATAGTGGTTATTTCACACCAATTATTATAGTATATAACAGTAGAAGTGTGCTTATAGTGGATATTTCGCACCAGTTATGATGGAATAGAACACTAGAAGTGTACTTATAGTAGTCATTTCACACCAATTATTATGGTATATAACACTATAAGTGTACTTATAGTAATCATTTCACCCCAATTATTATGGTATAGAACAATAGAAGTGTACTTAAAGTCGTCATTTCACACCAGTTATTATTGTATAGAACAATAGAAGTGTAGTTATAGTGGTCATTTCACACCAATCATAATAAATTAGAACACTAGAAGTTTACCTATAATGGTCTTTTCGCACCAGTTATTATTGTATAGAACACTAGTAGTGTACTTGTAGTGGTGATTTCTCACCAATTATTATAGTATATAACACTATAAATATACTTCTAGTGGTTATTTCACACCAATTATTAAGGTATAGAACAGTAGAAGTGTACTTATAATGGTCATTTTACACCAATTATTATAGTTTAGAACCCTAGAAGTATATTTATAGTGGTCATTTCACACCAATTATTATGTTATATAACACTAGTAGTGTACTTATAGTGGTCATTACTCACCAATTATTATTGTATAAAAGACTAGAAGTGTACTTATAGTGGTTATTTTACAACAATTATTGAGGTATAGAACAATAGAAGTGTACTTATATTATTCATATCACACCAAGAGAACACTAGTAGTGAACTTACAGTGACCATTTTACAACAATTATTATAGTATATAACTGTGGAAGTGTACTTATAGTGGTTATTTCACAACAATTATTATCATATAGAACACTAGAAGTGTACTTATAGTAATCATTTCACACCAATTATTATGGTATAGAACACTAGAAGTGTACTTATTGTGGTCATTTTACACCAATTATTATAGTTTAGAACACTAGAAGTGTATTTTATAGTGGTCATTTCACACCAATTATTATGTTATATAACACTAGTAGTGTACTTATAGTGGTCATTACTCACCAATTATTATTAGTATAAAAGACTAGAAGTGTACTTCTAGTGGTTATTTTACAACAATTATTGAGGTATAGAACAATAGAAGTGTACTTATATTACCTCATATCACACCAAATAGAACACTAGTAGTGAACTTACAGTGACCATTTTACAACAATTATTATAGTATATAACTGTGGAAGTGTACTTATAGTGGTTATTTCACAACAATTATTATCATATAGAACACTAGAAGTGTA
>NW_027467777.1:29470323-29544140 GCF_004210375.1 Tachypleus tridentatus | reverse complement strand
CAGTTATAATAGAATAGAACACTAGAAGTGTACTTATAGCCGTCATTTCACATCAGTTATTATAGTATACAATACTAGAATTGTACTTATAGTGATCACTTCACACCAGTTATTATTGTATAGAACACTAGAAGTGAACTTTTAGTGGTCATTTCGCACCTGTTATTATTGTATAGAATACTAGAAGTGTACTTCTGATAATGGTTATTTCACACCAATTATAATGGTAAAGAATACTAGAAGTGTACATTACTATAGTGGTCATTTTACAGTAATTATTATAGTGTAGAACTCTAGAAGTATTTTTATAGTGGTCATTTCATTACCAATTATTATGGTATAGAACACTAGAAGTGTAATTTATAGTGATTAATTCACACCAATTATTATAGTATGTAACACTAGAAGTATACTTATAGTGGTTATTTTGCAACAGTTATAATGGAATAGAACACTAGAAGTGTACTTATAGTAGTCATTTCACACCAATTATTATGGTATATAACACTATAAGTGTACTTATAGTAATCATTTCACCCCAATTATTATGGTATAGAACAATAGAAGTGTACTTAAAGTCGTCATTTCACACCAATTATTATAGTATATAACAGTGGAAGTGTATTTTTAGTGGTTATTTCACAACAATTACTATCGTATAGAACACTAGAGTGTACTTAGAGTGATTATTTCACACCAATTATTATGGTATGTAACTTGAGAAGTATACTTATAGTGGTTATTTCATCTACAGTTATGATGGAATAGAACACTAGAAGTGTACTTATAGTAGTCATTTCACACCAATTTTTATGGTATATAACACTATAAGTGTACTTATAGTAATCATTTCACCCCAATTATTATGGTATAGAACAATAGAAGTGTACTTAAGTTCGTCATTTCACACCAATTATTATAGTATATAACAGTGGAAGTGTATTTTTAGTGGTTATTTCACAACAATTATTATCGTATAGAACACTAGAAGTGTACTTATAGTGATCATTTCACACCAATTATTATAGTATATAACACTTGAAGTGTTCTTCTAGTGGTTATTTCACACCAATTATTAAGGTATAGAACACTAGAAGTGAACTTATAATAGTCATTTCACACCAGGTGTTTTTGATATATACACTTGAAAAATTGGTCATTTTCAGCAATTATAATTGAATAGAACACTAGAAGTGTACTTATAGTGGTCATTTCATAACAGTTATTATTGTATGGAACACTAGAACAGAACTTATAGTTGTCATTTCGCAGCTGTTATTATGGTATAGAATACTAGAAGTGTACTTATAGTGGTCATTTCACACCAATTATTATGGTATATTACAATAGAAGTGTATTTATAATGGTCATATCACACCAATTGTTATGGTATAGAACACTAGTTGTGTACTTACAGTGATCATTTCACACCAATTATTATAGTATATAACAGTGGAAGTGTATTTTTAGTGGTTATTTTACAACAATTATTATACTATATAACAGTGGAAGTGAACTTACAGTGTTCATTTGACACCAATTATAAAAGTATATAACAGTGGAAGTGTACTTATAGTGGTTATTTCACACCAATTATTATAGTATATAACAGTAGAAGTGTGCTTATAGTGGATATTTCACACCAGTTATTATGGAATAGAACACTAGAAGTGTACTTATAGTAGTCATTTCACACCAATTATTATGGTATATAACACTATAAGTGTACTTATAGTAATCATTTCACCCCAATTATTATGGTATAGAACAATAGAAGTGTACTTAAAGTCGTCATTTCACACCAGTTATTATTGTATAGAACAATAGAAGTGTAGTTATAGTGGTCATTTCACACCAATCATAATAAATTAGAACACTAGAAGTTTACCTATAATGGTCTTTTCACACCAGTTATTATTGTATAGAACACTAGTAGTGTACTTATAGTGGTGATTTCTCACCAATTATTATAGTATATAACACTATAAATATACTTCTAGTGGTTATTTCACACCAATTATTAAGGTATAGAACAGTAGAAGTGTACTTATAATGGTCATTTTACACCAATTATTATAGTTTAGAACCCTAGAAGTATATTTATAGTGGTCATTTCACACCAATTATATATGTTATATAACACTAGTAGTGTACTTATAGTGGTCATTACTCACCAATTATTATTGTATAAAACACTAGAAGTGTACTTACTAGTGGTTATTTTACAACAATTATTGAGGTATAGAACAATAGAAGTGTACTTATATTATTCATATCACACCAATAGAACACTAGTAGTGAACTTACAGTGACCATTTTACAACAATTATTATAGTATATAACTGTGGAAGTGTACTTATAGTGGTTATTTCACAACAATTATTATCATATAGAACACTACAAGTGTACTTATAGTAATCATTTCACACCAATTATTATGGTATAGACCACTAGAAGTGTACTTATAGTGGTCATTTTACACCAATTATTATAGTTTAGAACCCTAGAGGTATATTTATAGTGGTCATTTCACACCAATTATTATGTTATATAACACTAGTAGTGTACTTATAGTGGTCATTACTCACCAATTATTATTGTATAAAAGACTAGAAGTGTACTTCTAGTGGTTATTTTACAACAATTATTGAGGTATAGAACAATAGAAGTGTACTTATATTACCTCATATCACACCAATAGAACACTAGTAGTGAACTTACAGTGACCATTTTACAACAATTATTATAGTATATAACTGTGGAAGTGTACTTATAGTGGTTATTTCACAACAATTATTATCATATAGAACACTATAAGTGTACATAGAGTGATTATTTCACACCAATTATTATGGTATAGGCCACTAGAAGTGTATTTATAATGGTGATTTCACACCAGGTATTTTGATATATACACTAGAAGTTTACCTTATAATGGTCTTTTCACCAGTTATTGTTGTATAGAACACTAGAAGTGTACTTATAGTGGTCATTTCTCACCAATTATTATTCTATAAAACACTAGAAGTGTACTTATAGTGGTGATATCTCACCAATTATTATTGTATATAACACTAGAAATATACTTATAGTGGTAATTTCACACCAATTACTATGGTATAGAACACTAGAAGTGTACGTTCATTAATCATTTCACACTGTTATTATAGTATATAGCACTAGAAGTGTACTTCTAGTGGTTATTTCACACCAATTATTAAGGTATAGAACACTAGAAGTGTACTTATAATGGTCATTTCACACCAGTTTTTTATATATACACTAGAAGTGTACTAATATTGGTCATTTTTCAGCAGTTATAATAGAATAGAACACTAGAAGTGTACTTATAGTCGTCATTTCACATCAGTTATTATAGTATACAATACTAGAATTGTACTTATAGTGATCATTTCACACCAGTTATTATTGTATAGAACACTAGAAGTGAACTTTTAGTGGTCATTTCACACCAATTATTATTGTATAGAACACTAGAAGTGTACTTATAATGGTTATTTCACACCAATTATAATGGTATAGAACACTAGAAGTGTACTTATAGTGGTCATTTTACAGTAATTATTATAGTATAGAACTCTAGAAGTATATTTATAGTGGTCATTTCACACCAATTATTATGGTATAGAACACTAGTAGTGTACTTACAGTGATCATTTCACACCAGTTATTATTGTATAGAACAATAGAAGTGTAGTTATAGTGGTCATTTCACACCAATCATAATAAATTAGAACACTAGAAGTTTACCTATAATGGTATTTTCGCACCAGTTATTATTGTATAGAACACTAGAAGTGTACTTGTAGTGGTGATTTCTCACCAATTATTATAGTATATAACACTATAAATATACTTCTAGTGGTTTTTCACACCAATTATTAAGGTATAGAACAGTAGAAGTGTACTTATAATGGTCATTTTACACTAATTATTATAGTTTAGAACCCTAGAAGTATATTTATAGTGGTCATTTCGCACCAATTATTATGTTATATAACACTAGTAGTGTACTTATAGTGGTCATTACTCACCAATTATTATTGTATAAAAGACTAGAAGTGTACTTCTAGTGGTTATTTTACAACAATTATTGAGGTATAGAACAATAGAAGTGTACTTATATTATTCATATCACACCAAGAGAACACTAGTAGTGAACTTACAGTGACCATTTTACAACAATTATTATAGTATATAACTGTGGAAGTGTACTTATAGTGGTTATTTCACAACAATTATTATCATATAGAACACTACAAGTGTACTTATAGTAATCATTTCACACCAATTATTATGGTATAGACCACTAGAAGTGTACTTATAGTGGTCATTTTACACTAATTATTATAGTTTAGAACCCTAGAGGTATATTTATAGTGGTCATTTCACACAATTATTATGTTATATAACACTAGTAGTGTACTTATAGTGGTCATTACTCACCAATTATTATTGTATAAAAGACTAGAAGTGTACTTCTAGTGGTTATTTTACAACAATTATTGAGGTATAGAACAATAGAAGTGTACTTATATTACTCATATCACACCAATAGAACACTAGTAGTGAACTTACAGTGACCATTTTACAACAATTATTATAGTATATAACTGTGGAAGTGTACTTATAGTGGTTATTTCACAACAATTATTATCATATAGAACACTATAAGTGTACTTAGAGTGATTATTTCACACCAATTATTATAGTATATAACACTAGAAATGTACTTATAGTGGTCATTTCACACCAATTATTATGGTAAAACACTTGAAGTGTACTTATAGTGGTTATTTCACCACAATTATAATGGAATAGAACAATAGAAGTGTACTTATAGTGTTCATTTCACACCAATTATTATAGTATATAAAACTAGAAGTGTACTAATAGTATTTATTTAACACTAGTTATATTGGAATAGAACACTTTAAGTGAACTTATAGTGGTTATCTCGCACCAGTTATAATGGTATAGAACACTAGAAGTGTTCTTATAGTGGTTATTTCACACCAATTACTATGGTATAGAACACTAGAAGTATACTTACAGTGATCATTTCACACCAATTATTATTGTATAGAACACTACAAGTGCATTTATAGTAATAATTTCACACCAATTATTATGGTATAGGCCACTAGAAGTGTATTTATAATGGTGATTTCACACCAGGTATTTTGATATATACACTAGAAGTTTACCTATAATGGTCTTTTCGCACCAGTTATTGTTCTATAGCACACTAGAAGTGTACTTATAGTGGTCATTACTCACCAATTATTATTCTATAAAACACTAGAAGTGTACTTATAGTGGTAATTTCACACCAATTACTATGGTATAGAACACTAGAAGTGTACGTTCATTAATCATTTCACACTGATTATTACAGTATATAGCACTAGAAGTGTACTTCTAGTGGTTATTTCACACCAATTATTAAGGTATAGAACACTAGAAGTGTACTTATAATGGTCATTTCACACCAGTTTTTTATATATACACTAGAATTGTACTAATATTGGTCATTTTTCAGCAGTTATAATAGAATAGAACACTAGAAGTGTACTTATAGCCTTCATTTCACATCAGTTATTATAGTATACAATACTAGAATTGTACTTATAGTGATCACTTCACACCAGTTATTATTGTATAGAACACTAGAAGTGAACTTTTAGTGGTCATTTCGCACCTGTTATTATTGTATAGAATACTAGAAGTGTACTGATAATGGTTATTTCACACCAATTATAATGGTAAAGAATACTAGAAGTGTACTTATAGTGGTCATTTTACAGTAATTATTATAGTGTAGAACTCTAGAAGTATATTTATAGTGGTCATTTCACACCAATTATTATGGTATAGAACACTAGAAAAGTACTTAGAGTGATTATTTCACACCAATTATTATAGTATGTAACACTAGAAGTATACTTATAGTGGTTATTTTGCAACAGTTATAATGGAATAGAACACTAGAAGTGTACTTATAGTTGTCATTTCACACCAATTATTATGGTATATAACGCAATAAGTGTACTTATAGTAATCATTTCACCCCAATTATTATGGTATAGAACAATAGAAGTGTACTTAAAGTCGTCATTTCACACCAATTATTATAGTATATAACAGTGGAAGTGTATTTTTAGTGGTTATTTCACAACAATTACTATCGTATAGAACACTAGAAGTGTACTTAGAGTGATTATTTCACACCAATTATTATAGTATGTAACACTAGAAGTATACTTATAGTGGTTATTTCGCTACAGTTATGATGGAATAGAACACTAGAAGTGTACTTATAGTAGTCATTTCACACCAATTATTATGGTATATAACACTATAAGTGTACTTATAGTAATCATTTCACACCCAATTATTATGGTATAGAACAATAGAAGTGTACTTAAAGTCGTCATTTCACACCAATTATTATAGTATATAACAGTGGAAGTGTATTTTTAGTGGTTATTTCACAACAATTATTATCGTATAGAACACTAGAAGTGTACTTATAGTGATCATTTCACACCAATTATTATAGTATATAACACTTGAAGTGTACTTCTAGTGGTTATTTCACACCAATTATTAAGGTATAGAACACTAGAAGTGTACTTATAATGGTCATTTCACACCAGTTTTTTATATATACACTAGAATTGTACTAATATTGGTCATTTTTCAGCAGTTATAATAGAATAGAACACTAGAAGTGTACTTATAGCCGTCATTTCACATCAGTTATTATAGTATACAATACTAGAATTGTACTTATAGTGATCACTTCACACCAGTTATTATTGTATAGAACACTAGAAGTGAACTTTTAGTGGTCATTTCGCACCTGTTATTATTGTATAGAATACTAGAAGTGTACTGATAATGGTTATTTCACACCAATTATAATGGTAAAGAATACTAGAAGTGTACTTATAGTGGTCATTTTACAGTAATTATTATAGTGTAGAACTCTAGAAGTATATTTATAGTGGTCATTTCACACCAATTATTATGGTATAGAACACTAGAAGTGTACTTATAGTGGTTATTTTGCAACAGTTATAATGGAATAGAACACTAGAAGTGTACTTATAGTAGTCATTTCACACCAATTATTATGGTATATAACACAATAAGTGTACTTATAGTAATCATTTCACCCCAATTATTATGGTATAGAACAATAGAAGTGTACTTAAAGTCGTCATTTCACACCAATTATTATAGTATATAACAGTGGAAGTGTATTTTTAGTGGTTATTTCACAACAATTATTATCGTATAGAACACTAGAAGTGTACTTAGAGTGATTATTTCACACCAATTATTATAGTATGTAACACTAGAAGTATACTTATAGTGGTTATTTCACACAGTTATGATGGAATAGAACACTAGAAGTGTACTTATAGTGGTCATTTCACACCAATTATTATGGTATATAACACTATAAGTGTACTTATAGTAATCATTTCACCCCAATTATTATGGTATAGAACAATAGAAGTGTACTTAAAGTCGTCATTTCACACCAATTATTATAGTATATAACAGTGGAAGTGTATTTTTAGTGGTTATTTCACAACAATTATTATCGTATAGAACACTAGAAGTGTACTTATAGTGATCATTTCACACCAATTATTATAGTATATAACACTTGAAGTGTTCTTCTAGTGGTTATTTCACACCAATTATTAAGGTATAGAAAACTAGAAGTGAACTTATAATAGTCATTTCCACCAGGTGTTTTGATATATACACTTGAAAAATTGGTCATTTTTCAGCAATTATAATTGAATAGAACACTAGAAGTGTACTTATAGTGGTCATTTCATAACAGTTATTATTGTATAGAACACTAGAACAGAACTTATAGTTGTCATTTCGCAGCTGTTATTATTGTATAGAATACTAGAAGTGTACTTATAGTGGTCATATCACACCAATTATTATGGTATATTACAATAGAAGTGTATTTATAATGGTCATATCACACCAATTGTTATGGTATAGAACACTAGTTGTGTACTTACAGTGATCATTTCACACCAATTATTATAGTATATAACAGTGGAAGTGTATTTTTAGTGGTTATTTTACAACAATTATTATACTATATAACAGTGGAAGTGAACTTACAGTGTTCATTTGACACCAATTATAAAAGTATATAACAGTGGAAGTGTACTTATAGTGGTTATTTCACACCAATTATTATAGTATATAACAGTAGAAGTGTACTTATAGTGGATATTTCGCACCAGTTATGATGGAATAGAACACTAGAAGTGTACTTATAGTAGTCATTTCACACCAATTATTATGGTATATAACACTATAAGTGTACTTGTAGTAATCATTTCACCCCAATTATTATGGTATAGAACAATAGAAGTGTACTTAAAGTCGTCATTTCACACCAGTTATTATTGTATAGAACAATAGAAGTGTAGTTATAGTGGTCATTTCACACCAATCATAATAAATTAGAACACTAGAAGTTTACCTATAATGGTCTTTTCGCACCAGTTATTATTGTATAGAACACTAGTAGTGTACTTGTAGTGGTGATTTCTCACCAATTATTATAGTATATAACACTATAAATATACTTCTAGTGGTTATTTCACACCAATTATTAAGGTATAGAACAGTAGAAGTGTACTTATAATGGTCATTTTACACTAATTATTATAGTTTAGAACCCTAGAAGTATATTTATAGTGGTCATTTCGCACCAATTATTATGTTATATAACACTAGTAGTGTACTTATAGTGGTCATTACTCACCAATTATTATTGTATAAAAGACTAGAAGTGTACTTCTAGTGGTTATTTTACAACAATTATTGAGGTATAGAACAATAGTAGTGTACTTATATTATTCATATCACACCAATAGAACACTAGTAGTGAACTTACAGTGACCATTTTACAACAATTATTATAGTATATAACTGTGGAAGTGTACTTATAGTGCTTATTTCACAACAATTATTATCGTATAGAACACTAGAAGTGTACTTAGAGTGATTATTTCACACCAGTTATTATAGTATGTAACACTAGAAGTATACTTATAGTGGTTATTTCGCAGCACTTATAATGGAATAGAACACTAGAAGTGTACTTATAGTGGTTATTTCACAGCAATTATTATTGTATAGAACAATAGAAGTGTAGTTATAGTGGTCATTTCACACAAATTATAATAAATTAGAACACAAGAAGTTTACCTACAATGGTCTTTTTGCACCAGTTATTATTGTATAGAACACTAGAAGTGTACATATAATGTTCATTTCTCACCAGTTATAATGGAATAGTACACTAGAAGTGCACTTATAGTGGTCATTACTCACCAATTATTACTGTATAGGACACTAGAAGTGTACTTGTAGTGGTGATTTCTCACCAATTATTATAGTATATAACACTATAAATATACTTCTAGTGGTTATTTCACACCAATTATTAAGGTATAGAACAGTAGAAGTGTACTTATAATGGTCATTTTACACTAATTATTATAGTTTAGAACCCTAGAAGTATATTTATAGTGGTCATTTCACACCAATTATTATGTTATATAACACTAGTAGTGTACTTATAGTGGTCATTACTCACCAATTATTATTGTATAAAAGACTAGAAGTGTACTTCTAGTGGTTATTTTACAACAATTATTGAGGTATAGAACAATAGAAGTGTACTTATATTATTCATATCACACCAATAGAACACTAGTAGTGAACTTACAGTGACCATTTTACAACAATTATTATAGTATATAACTGTGGAAGTGTACTTATAGTGGTTATTTCACAACAATTATTATCATATAGAACACTACAAGTGTACTTATAGTAATCATTTCACACCAATTATTATGGTATAGACCACTAGAAGTGTACTTATAGTGGTCATTTTACACCAATTATTATAGTTTAGAACCCTAGAGGTATATTTATAGTGGTCATTTCACACCAATTATTATGTTATATAACACTAGTAGTGTACTTATAGTGGTCATTACTCACCAATTATTATTGTATAAAAGACTAGAAGTGTACTTCTAGTGGTTATTTTACAACAATTATTGAGGTATAGAACAATAGAAGTGTACTTATATTACTCATATCACACCAATAGAACACTAGTAGTGAACTTACAGTGACCATTTTACAACAATTATTATAGTATATAACTGTGGAAGTGTACTTATAGTGGTTATTTCACAACAATTATTATCATATAGAACACTATAAGTGTACTTAGAGTGATTATTTCACACCAATTATTATAGTATATAACACTAGAAATGTACTTATAGTGGTCATTTCACACCAATTATTATGGTAAAAACACTTGAAGTGTACTTATAGTGGTTATTTCACCACAATTATAATGGAATAGAACAATAGAAGTGTACTTATAATGTTCATTTCACACCAATTATTATAGTATATAAAACTAGAAGTGTACTAATAGTATTAATTTAACACCAGTTATATTGGAATAGAACACTTTAAGTGAACTTATAGTGGTTATCTCGCACCAGTTATAATGGTATAGAACACTAGAAGTGTTCTTATAGTGGTCATTTCACACCAATTATTATGGTATATAACTCTATAAGTATACTTATAGTCATCATTTCAAAACAATTATTATGGTATAGAACACTAGAAGTGTACTTATAGTAGTAATTTCACACCAGTTATTATTGTATAGAACAATAGAAGTGTACATATAATGGTCATTTCTCACCAGTTATAATGGAATAGAACACAAGAAGTGTACTTATAGTGGTAATTTTACACCAATTATTATAGTGCAGAACACTACAAGTGCATTTATAGTAATAATTTCACACCAATTATTATGGTATAGGCCACTAGAAGTGTATTTATAATGGTGATTTCACACCAGGTATTTTGATATATACACTAGAAGTTTACCTATAATGGTCTTTTCGCACCAGTTATTGTTGTATAGCACACTAGAAGTGTACTTATAGTGGTCATTACTCACCAATTATTATTCTATAAAACACTAGAAGTGTACTTATAGTGGTACTTTCACACCAATTACTATGGTATAGAACACTAGAAGTGTACGTTCATTAATCATTTCACACTGATTATTACAGTATATAGCACTAGAAGTGTACTTCTAGTGGTTATTTCACACCAATTATTAAGGTATAGAACACTAGAAGTGTACTTATAATGGTCATTTCACACCAGTTTTTTATATATACACTAGAATTGTACTAATATTGGTCATTTTTCAGCAGTTATAATAGAATAGAACACTAGAAGTGTACTTATAGCCTTCATTTCACATCAGTTATTATAGTATACAATACTAGAATTGTACTTATAGTGATCATTTCACACCAGTTATTATTGTATAGAACACTAGAAGTGAACTTTTAGTGGTCATTTCGCACCTGTTATTATTGTATAGAATACTAGAAGTGTACTGATAATGGTTATTTCACACCAATTATAATGGTAAAGAATACTAGAAGTGTACTTATAGTGGTCATTTTACAGTAATTATTATAGTGTAGAACTCTAGAAGTATATTTATAGTGGTCATTTCACACCAATTATTATGGTATAGAACACTAGAAGTGTACTTAGAGTGATTATTTCACACCAATTATTATAGTATGTAACACTAGAAGTATACTTATAGTGGTTATTTTGCAACAGTTATAATGGAATAGAACACTAGAAGTGTACTTATAGTAGTCATTTCACACCAATTATTATGGTATATAACGCAATAAGTGTACTTATAGTAATCATTTCACCCCAATTATTATGGTATAGAACAATAGAAGTGTACTTAAAGTCGTCATTTCACACCAATTATTATAGTATATAACAGTGGAAGTGTATTTTTAGTGGTTATTTCACAACAATTACTATCGTATAGAACACTAGAAGTGTACTTAGAGTGATTATTTCACACCAATTATTATAGTATGTAACACTAGAAGTATATTTATAGTGGTTATTTCGCTACAGTTATGATGGAATAGAACACTAGAAGTGTACTTATAGTAGTCATTTCACACCAATTATTATGGTATATAACACTATAAGTGTACTTATAGTAATCATTTCACCCCAATTATTATGGTATAGAACAATAGAAGTGTACTTAAAGTCGTCATTTCACACCAATTATTATAGTATATAACAGTGGAAGTGTATTTTTAGTGGTTATTTCACAACAATTATTATCGTATAGAACACTAGAAGTGTACTTATAGTGATCATTTCACACCAATTATTATAGTATATAACACTTGAAGTGTTCTTCTAGTGGTTATTTCACACCAATTATTAAGGTATAGAACACTAGAAGTGAACTTATAATAGTCATTTCCACCAGGTGTTTTGATATATACACTTGAAAAATTGGTCATTTTTCAGCAATTATAATTGAATAGAACACTAGAAGTGTACTTATAGTGGTCATTTCATAACAGTTATTATTGTATAGAACACTAGAACAGAACTTATAGTTGTCATTTCGCAGCTGTTATTATTGTATAGAATACTAGAAGTGTACTTATAGTGGTCATATCACACCAATTATTATGGTATATTACAATAGAAGTGTATTTATAATGGTCATATCACACCAATTGTTATGGTATAGAACACTAGTTGTGTACTTACAGTGATCATTTCACACCAATTATTATAGTATATAACAGTGGAAGTGTATTTTTAGTGGTTATTTTACAACAATTATTATACTATATAACAGTGGAAGTGAACTTACAGTGTTCATTTGACACCAATTATAAAAGTATATAACAGTGGAAGTGTACTTATAGTGGTTATTTCACACCAATTATTATAGTATATAACAGTAGAAGTGTGCTTATAGTGGATATTTCGCACCAGTTATGATGGAATAGAACACTAGAAGTGTACTTATAGTAGTCATTTCACACCAATTATTATGGTATATAACACTATAAGTGTACTTATAGTAATCATTTCACCCCAATTATTATGGTATAGAACAATAGAAGTGTACTTAAAGTCGTCATTTCACACCAGTTATTATTGTATAGAACAATAGAAGTGTAGTTATAGTGGTCATTTCACACCAATCATAATAAATTAGAACACTAGAAGTTTACCTATAATGGTCTTTTCGCACCAGTTATTATTGTATAGAACACTAGTAGTGTACTTGTAGTGGTGATTTCTCACCAATTATTATAGTATATAACACTATAAATATACTTCTAGTGGTTATTTCACACCAATTATTAAGGTATAGAACAGTAGAAGTGTACTTATAATGGTCATTTTACACTAATTATTATAGTTTAGAACCCTAGAAGTATATTTATAGTGGTCATTTCGCACCAATTATTATGTTATATAACACTAGTAGTGTACTTATAGTGGTCATTACTCACCAATTATTATTGTATAAAAGACTAGAAGTGTACTTCTAGTGGTTATTTTACAACAATTATTGAGGTATAGAACAATAGAAGTGTACTTATATTATTCATATCACACCAAGAGAACACTAGTAGTGAACTTACAGTGACCATTTTACAACAATTATTATAGTATATAACTGTGGAAGTGTACTTATAGTGGTTATTTCACAACAATTATTATCATATAGAACACTATAAGTGTACTTAGAGTGATTATTTCACACCAATTATTATAGTATGTAACACTGGAAGTCTACTTACAGTGATCATTTCACACCAATTATTATAGTATATAACACTAGAAATGTACTTATAGTGGTCATTTCACACCAATTATTATGGTAAAAACACTTGAAGTGTACTTATAGTGGTTATTTCACCACAATTATAATGGAATAGAACAATAGAAGTGTACTTATAGTGTTCATTTCACACCAATTATTATAGTATATAAAACTAGAAGTGTACTAATAGTATTAATTTAAGACCAGTTATATTGGAATAGAACACTTTAAGTGAACTTATAGTGGTTATCTCGCACCAGTTATAATGGTATAGAACACTGGAAGTGTTCTTATAGTGGTCATTTCACACCAATTATTATGGTATATAACTCTATAAGTAAATTTATAGTCATCATTTCAAAACAATTATTATGGTATAGAACACTAGAAGTGTACTTATAGTAGTAATTTCACACCAGTTATTATTGTATAGAACAATAGAAGTGTACATATAATGGTCATTTCTCACCAGTTATAATGGAATAGAACACAAGAAGTGTACTTATAGTGGTAATTTTACAACAATTATTATAGTGCAGAACACTATAAGTGTATTTATAGTGGTTATTTCACACCAATTACTATGGTATAGAACACTAGAAGTATACTTACAGTGATCATTTCACACCAATTATTATTGTATAGAACACTACAAGTGCATTTATAGTAATAATTTCACACCAATTATTATGGTATAGGCCACTAGAAGTGTATTTATAATGGTGATTTCACACCAGGTATTTTGATATATACACTAGAAGTTTACCTATAATGGTCTTTTCGCACCAGTTATTGTTGTATAGCACACTAGAAGTGTACTTACAGTGGTCATTACTCACCAATTATTATTCTATAAAACACTAGAAGTGTACTTATAGTGGTGATATCTCACCAATTATTATTGTATATAACACTAGAAATATACTTATAGTGGTAATTTCACACCAATTACTATGGTATAGAACACTAGAAGTGTACGTTCATTAATCATTTCACACTGATTATTACAGTATATAGCACTAGAAGTGTACTTCTAGTGGTTATTTCACACCAATTATTAAGGTATAGAACACTAGAAGTGTACTTATAATGGTCATTTCACACCAGTTTTTATATATACACTAGAATTGTACTAATATTGGTCATTTTTCAGCAGTTATAACAGAATAGAACACTAGAAGTGTACTTACAGCCGTCATTTCACATCAGTTATTATAGTATACAATACTAGAATTGTACTTATAGTGATCATTTCACACCAGTTATTATTGTATAGAACACTAGAAGTGAACTTTTAGTGGTCATTTCGCACCTGTTATTATTGTATAGAATACTAGAAGTGTACTGATAATGGTTATTTCACACCAATTATAATGGTAAAGAATACTAGAAGTGTACTTATAGTGGTCATTTTACAGTAATTATTATAGTGTAGAACTCTAGAAGTATATTTATAGTGGTCATTTCACACCAATTATTATGGTATAGAACACTAGAAGTGTACTTAGAGTGATTATTTCACACCAATTATTATAGTATGTAACACTAGAAGTATACTTATAGTGGTTATTTTGCAACAGTTATAATGGAATAGAACACTAGAAGTGTACTTATAGTAGTCATTTCACACCAATTATTATGGTATATAACACAATAAGTGTACTTATAGTAATCATTTCACCCCAATTATTATGGTATAGAACAATAGAAGTGTACTTAAAGTCGTCATTTCACACCAATTATTATAGTATATAACAGTGGAAGTGTATTTTAGTGGTTATTTCACAACAATTACTATCGTATAGAACACTAGAAGTGTACTTAGAGTGATTATTTCACACCAATTATTATAGTATGTAACACTAGAAGTATACTTATAGTGGTTATTTCGCAACAGTTATGATGGAATAGAACACTAGAAGTGTACTTATAGTAGTCATTTCACACCAATTTTTATGGTATATAACACTATAAGTGTACTTATAGTAATCATTTCACCCCAATTATTATGGTATAGAACAATAGAAGTGTACTTAAAGTCGTCATTTCACACCAATTATTATAGTATATAACAGTGGAAGTGTATTTTTAGTGGTTATTTCACAACAATTATTATCGTATAGAACACTAGAAGTGTACTTATAGTGATCATTTCACACCAATTATTATAGTATATAACACTTGAAGTGTTCTTCTAGTGGTTATTTCACACCAATTATTAAGGTATAGAACACTAGAAGTGAACTTATAATCGTCATTTCACACCAGGTGTTTTGATATATACACTTGAAAAATTGGTCATTTTTCAGCAATTATAATTGAATAGAACACTAAAACAGAAATTTTAGTTGTCATTTCGCAGCTGTTATTATTGTATAGAATACTAGAAGTGTACTTATAGTGGTCATATCACACCAATTATTATGGTATATTACAATAGAAGTGTATTTATAATGGTCATATCACACCAATTGTTATGGTATAGAACACTAGTTGTGTACTTACAGTGATCATTTCACACCAATTATTATAGTATATAACAGTGGAAGTGTATTTTTAGTGGTTATTTTACAACAATTATTATACTATATAACAGTGGAAGTGAACTTACAGTGTTCATTTGACACCAATTATAAAAGTATATAACAGTGGAAGTGTACTTATAGTGGTTATTTCACACCAATTATTATAGTATATAACAGTAGAAGTGTACTTATAGTGGATATTTCGCACCAGTTATGATGGAATAGAACACTAGAAGTGTACTTATAGTAGTCATTTCACACCAATTATTATGGTATATAACACTATAAGTGTACTTATAGTAATCATTTCACCCCAATTATTATGGTATAGAACAATAGAAGTGTACTTAAAGTCGTCATTTCACACCAGTTATTATTGTATAGAACAATAGAAGTGTAGTTATAGTGGTCATTTCACACCAATCATAATAAATTAGAACACTAGAAGTTTACCTATAATGGTCTTTTCGCACCAGTTATTATTGTATAGAACACTAGTAGTGTACTTATAGTGATCATTTCACACCAATTATTATAGTATATAACACTAGAAGTGTTCTTCTAGTGGTTATTTCACACCAATTATTAAGGTATAGAACACTGGAAGTGAACTTATAATAGTCATTTCACACCAGGTGTTTTGATATATACACTTGAAAAATTGGTCATTTTTCATTAATTATAATGGAATAGAACACTGGAAGAGTACTTATAGTGGTCATTTCACATCATTTATTATAGTATTCACTACTAGAAGTGTACTTATAGTGGTCATTTCACACCAGTTATTATTGTATAGAACACTAGAACAGAACTTATAGTTGTCATTTCGCAGCTGTTATTATTGTATAGAATACTAGAAGTGTACTGTTAGTGGTCATATCACACCATTTATTATGGTATATTACAATAGAAGTGTATTTATAATGGTTATTTCACACCAATTATTATGGTATAGAACACCAGTAGTGTACTTACAGTGATCATTTCACACCAATTATTATAGTATATAACAGTGGAAGTGTATTTTTAGTGGTTATTTCACAACAATTATTATCGTATAGAACACTAGAAATGTACTTAGAGTGATTATTTCACACCAATTATTATAGTATGTAACACTATAACTGTACTTATAGTAATCATTTCACCCCAATTATTATGGTATAGAACAATAGAAGTGTACTTATGGTGGTCATTTCACACCAATTATTAAGGTATAGAACACTAGAATTGAACTTATAATAGTCATTTCACACCAGTTTTTTATATATACACTAGAATTGTACTAATATTGGTCATTTTTCAGCAGTTATAACAGAATAGAACACTAGAAGTGTACTTATAGCCGTCATTTCACATCAGTTATTATAGTATACAATACTAGAATTGTACTTTTAGTGATCATTTCACACCAGTTATTATTGTATAGAACACTAGAAGTGAACTTTTAGTGGTCATTTCGCACCTGTTATTATTGTATAGAATACTAGAAGTGTACTGATAATGGTTATTTCACACCAATTATAATGGTAAAGAATACTAGAAGTGTACTTATAGTGGTCATTTTACAGTAATTATTATAGTGTAGAACTCTAGAAGTATATTTATAGTGGTGATTTCACACCAATTATTATGGTATAGAACACTAGAAGTGTACTTATAGTGATCATTTCACACCAATTATTATAGTATATAACACTTGAAGTGTTCTTCTAGTGGTTATTTCACACCAATTATTAAGGTATAGAACACTAGAAGTGAACTTATAATAGTCATTTCCACCAGGTGTTTTGATATATACACTTGAAAAATTGGTCATTTTTCAGCAATTATAATTGAATAGAACACTAGAAGTGTACTTATAGTGGTCATTTCATAACAGTTATTATTGTATAGAACACTAGAATAGAACTTATAGTTGTCATTTCGCAGCAGTTATTATTGTATAGAATACTAGAAGTGTACTTATAGTGGTCATATCACACCAATTATTATGGTATATTACAATAGAAGTGTATTTATAATGGTCATTTCACACCAATTGTTATGGTATAGAACACTAGTTGTGTACTTACAGTGATCATTTCACACCAATTATTATAGTATATAACAGTGGAAGTGTATTTTTAGTGGTTATTTTACAACAATTATTATACTATATAACAGTGGAAGTGAACTTATAGTGTTCATTTCACACCAATTATAAAAGTATATAACAGTGGAAGTGTACTTATAGTGGTTATTTCACACCAATTATTATAGTATATAACAGTAGAAGTGTGCTTATAGTGGATATTTCGCACCAGTTATGATGGAATAGAACACTAGAAGTGTACTTATAGTAATCATTTCACCCCAATTATTATGGTATAGAACAATAGAAGTGTACTTAAAGTCGTCATTTCACTTCAGTTATTATTGTATAGAACAATAGAAGTGTAGTTATAGTGGTCATTTCACACCAATCATAATAAATTAGAACACTAGAAGTTTACCTATAATGGTCTTTTCGCACCAGTTATTATTGTATAGAACACTATAAATATACTTCTAGTGGTTATTTCACACCAATTATTAAGGTATAGAACAGTAGAAATGTACTTATAATGGTCATTTTACACTAATTATTATAGTTTAGAACCCTAGAAGTATATTTATAGTGGTCATTTCGCACCAATTATTATGTTATATAACACTAGTAGTGTACTTATAGTGGTCATTACTCACCAATTATTATTGTATAAAAGACTAGAAGTGTACTTCTAGTGGTTATTTTACAACAATTATTGAGGTATAGAACAATAGAAGTGTACTTATATTATTCATATCACACCAAGAGAACACTAGTAGTGAACTTACAGTGACCATTTTACAACAATTATTATAGTATATAACTGTGGAAGTGTACTTATAGTGGTTATTTCACAACAATTATTATCATATAGAACACTACAAGTGTACTTATAGTAATCATTTCACACCAATTATTATGGAATAGACCACTAGAAGTGTACTTATAGTGGTCATTTTACACTAATTATTATAGTTTAGAACCCTAGAGGTATATTTATAGTGGTCATTTCACACCAATTATTATGTTATATAACACTAGTAGTGTACTTATAGTGGTCATTACTCACCAATTATTATTGTATAAAAGACTAGAAGTGTACTTCTAGTGGTTATTTTACAACAATTATTGAGGTATAGAACAATAGAAGTGTACTTATATTACTCATATCACACCAATAGAACACTAGTAGTGAACTTACAGTGACCATTTTACAACAATTATTATAGTATATAACTGTGGAAGTGTACTTATAGTGGTTATTTCACAACACTTATTATCATATAGAACACTATAAGTGTACTTAGAGTGATTATTTCACACCAATTATTATAGTATGTAACACTGGAAGTCTACTTACAGTGATCATTTCACACCAATTATTATAGTATATAACACTAGAAATGTACTTATAGTGGTCATTTCACACCAATTATTATGGTAAAACACTAGAAGTGTACTTATAGTGGTTATTTCACCACAATTATAATGGAATAGAACAATAGAAGTGTACTTATAGTGTTCATTTCACACCAATTATTATAGTATATAAAACTAGAAGTGTACTAATAGTATTAATTTAACACCAGTTATATTGGAATAGAACACTTTAAGTGAACTTATAGTGGTTATCTCACACCAGTTATAATGGTATAGAACACTAGAAGTGTTCTTATAGTGGTCATTTCACACCAATTATTATGGTATATAACACTATAAGTAAATTTATAGTCATCATTTCAAAACAATTATTATGGTATAGAACACTAGAAGTGTACTTATAGTAGTAATTTCACACCAGTTATTATTGTATAGAACAATAGAAGTGTACATATAATGGTCATTTCTCACCAGTTATAATGGAATAGAACACAAGAAGTGTACTTATAGTGGTAATTTTACACCAATTATTATAGTGCAGAACACTATAAGTGTATTTATAGTGGTTATTTCACACCAATTACTATGGTATAGAACACTAGAAGTATACTTACAGTGATCATTTCACACCAATTATTATTGTATAGAACACTACAAGTGCATTTATAGTAATAATTTCACACCAATTATTATTGTATAGAACACTACAAGTGCATTTATAGTAATAATTTCACACCAATTATTATAGTATAGGCCACTAGAAGTGTATTTATAATGGTGATTTCACACCAGGTATTTTGATATATACACTAGAAGTTTACCTATAATGGTCTTTTCACACCAGTTATTGTTGTATAGCACACTAGAAGTGTACTTATAGTGGTCATTACTCACCAATTATTATTCTATAAAACACTAGAAGTGTACTTATAGTGGTGATATCTCACCAATTATTATTGTATATAACACTAGAAATATACTTATAGTGGTAATTTCACACCAATTACTATGGTATAGAACACTAGAAGTGTACGTTCATTAATCATTTCACACTGATTATTACAGTATATAGCACTAGAAGTGTACTTCTAGTGGTTATTTCACACCAATTATTAAGGTATAGAACACTAGAAGTGTACTTATAATGGTCATTTCACACCAGTTTTTTATATATACACTAGAATTGTACTAATATTGGTCATTTTTCAGCAGTTATAACAGAATAGAACACTAGAAGTGTACTTACAGCCGTCATTTCACATCAGTTATTATAGTATACAATACTAGAATTGTACTTATAGTGATCATTTCACACCAGTTATTATTGTATAGAACACTAGAAGTGAACTTTTAGTGGTCATTTCGCACCTGTTATTATTGTATAGAATACTAGAAGTGTACTGATAATGGTTATTTCACACCAATTATAATGGTATAGAATACTAGAAGTGTACTTATAGTGGTCATTTTACAGTAATTATTATAGTGTAGAACTCTAGAAGTATATTTATACTGGTCATTTCACACCAATTATTTTGGTATAGAACACTAGAAGTGTACTTAGAGTGATTATTTCACACCAATTATTATAGTATGTAACACTAGAAGTATACTTATAGTGGTTATTTTGCAACAGTTATAATGGAATAGAACACTAGAAGTGTACTTATAGTGGTCATTTCACACCAATTATTATGGTATATAACACAATAAGTGTACTTATAGTAATCATTTCACCCCAATTATTATGGTATAGAACAATAGAAGTGTACTTAAAGTCGTCATTTCACACCAATTATTATAGTGGAAGTGTATTTTTAGTGGTTATTTCACAACAATTACTATCGTATAGAACACTAGAAGTGTACTTAGAGTGATTATTTCACACCAATTATTATAGTATGTAACACTAGAAGTATACTTATAGTGGTTATTTCGCAACAGTTATGATGGAATAGAACACTAGAAGTGTACTTATAGTAGTCATTTCACACCAATTTTTATGGTATATAACACTATAAGTGTACTTATAGTAATCATTTCACCCCAATTATTATGGTATAGAACAATAGAAGTGTACTTAAAGTCGTCATTTCACACCGATTATTATAGTATATAACAGTGGAAGTGTATTTTTAGTGGTTATTTCACACCAGTTATTATTGTATAGAACAATAGAAGTGTAGTTATAGTGGTCATTTCACACCAATCATAATAAATTAGAACACTAGAAGTTTACCTATAATGGTCTTTTCACACCAGTTATTATTGTATAGAACACTAGTAGTGTACTTATAGTGATCATTTCACACCAATTATTATAGTATATAACACTAGAAGTGTTCTTCTAGTGGTTATTTCACACCAATTATTAAGGTATAGAACACTGGAAGTGAACTTATAATAGTCATTTCACACCAGGTGTTTTGATATATACACTTGAAAAATTGGTCATTTTTCATTAATTATAATGGAATAGAACACTGGAAGTGTACTTATAGTGGTCATTTCACATCATTTATTATAGTATTCACTACTAGAAGTGTACTTATAGTGGTCATTTCACACCAGTTATTATTGTATAGAACACTAGAACAGAACTTATAGTTCTCATTTCGCAGCTGTTATTATTGTATAGAATACTAGAAGTGTACTGTTAGTGGTCATATCACACCATTTATTATGGTATATTACAATAGAAGTGTATTTATAATGGTTATTTCACACCAATTATTATGGTATAGAACACCAGTAGTGTACTTACAGTGATCATTTCACACCAATTATTATAGTATATAACAGTGGAAGTGTATTTTTAGTGGTTATTTCACAACAATTATTATCGTATAGAACACTAGAAATGTACTTAGAGTGATTATTTCACACCAATTATTATAGTATGTAACACTATAACTGTACTTATAGTTATCATTTCACCCCAATTATTATGGTATAGAACAATAGAAGTGTACTTATGGTGGTCATTTCACACCAATTATTAAGGTATAGAACACTAGAATTGAACTTATAATAGTCATTTCACACCAGTTTTTTATATATACACTAGAATTGTACTAATATTGGTCATTTTTCAGCAGTTATAACAGAATAGAACACTAGAAGTGTACTTATAGCCGTCATTTCACATCAGTTATTATAGTATACAATACTAGAATTGTACTTATAGTGATCATTTCACACCAGTTATTATTGTATAGAACACTAGAAGTGAACTTTTAGTGGTCATTTTGCACCTGTTATTATTGTATAGAATACTAGAAGTGTACTGATAATGGTTATTTCACACCAATTATAATGGTAAAGAATACTAGAAGTGTACTTATAGTGGTCATTTTACAGTAATTATTATAGTGTAGAACTCTAGAAGTATATTTATAGTGGTCATTTCACACCAATTATTATGGTATAGAACACTAGAAGTGTACTTAGAGTGATTATTTCACACCAATTATTATAGTATGTAACACTAGAAGTATACTTATAGTGGTTATTTTGCAACAGTTATAATGGAATAGAACACTAGAAGTGTACTTATAGTAGTCATTTCACACCAATTTTATGGTATATAACACTATAAGTGTACTTATAGTAATCATTTCACCCAATTATTATGGTATAGAACAATAGAAGTGTACTTAAAGTCGTCATTTCACACCAATTATTATAGTATATAACAGTGGAAGTGTATTTTTAGTGGTTATTTCACAACAATTACTATCGTATAGAACACTAGAAGTGTACTTAGAGTGATTATTTCACACCAATTATTATAGTATGTAACACTAGAAGTATACTTATAGTGGTTATTTCGCAACAGTTATGATGGAATAGAACACTAGAAGTGTACTTATAGTAGTCATTTCACACCAATTTTTATGGTATATAACACTATAAGTGTACTTATAGTAATCATTTCACCCCAATTATTATGGTATAGAACAATAGAAGTGTACTTAAAGTCGTCATTTCACACCAATTATTATAGTATATAACAGTGGAAGTGTATTTTTAGTGGTTATTTCACACCAATTATTAAGGTATAGAACACTAGAAGTGAACTTATAATAGTCATTTCACACCAGGTGTTTTGATATATACAATTGAAAAATTGGTCATTTTTCAGCAATTATAATTCAATATAACACTAGAAGTGTACTTATAGTGGTCATTTCATAACAGTTATTATTGTATAGAACACTAGAACAGAACTTATAGTTGTCATTTCGCAGCTGTTATTATTGTATAGAATACTAGAAGTGTACTTATAGTGGTCATATCACTCCAATTATTATGGTATATTACAATAGAAGTGTATTTATAATGGTCATATCACACCAATTGTTATGGTATAGAACACTAGTTGTGTACTTACAGTGATCATTTCACACCAATTATTATAGTATATAACAGTGGAAGTGTATTTTTAGTGGTTATTTTACAACAATTATTATACTATATAACAGTGGAAGTGAACTTACAGTGTTCATTTGACACCAATTATAAAAGTATATAACAGTGGAAGTGTACTTATAGTGGTTATTTCACACCAATTATTATAGTATATAACAGTAGAAGTGTACTTATAGTGGATATTTCGCACCAGTTATGATGGAATAGAACACTAGAAGTGTACTTATAGTAGTCATTTCACACCAATTATTATGGTATATAACACTATAAGTGTACTTATAGTAATCATTTCACCCCAATTATTATGGTATAGAACAATAGAAGTGTACTTAAAGTCGTCATTTCACACCAGTTATTATTGTATAGAACAATAGAAGTGTAGTTATAGTGGTCATTTTACACCAATCATAATAAATTAGAACACTAGAAGTTTACCTATAATGGTCTTTTCGCACCAGTTATTATTGTATAGAACACTAGTAGTGTACTTATAGTGATCATTTCACACCAATTATTATAGTATATAACACTAGAAGTGTTCTTCTAGTGGTTATTTCACACCAATTATTAAGGTATAGAACACTGGAAGTGAACTTATAATAGTCATTTCACACCAGGTGTTTTGATATATACACTTGAAAAATTGGTCATTTTTCATTAATTATAATGGAATAGAACACTGGAAGTGTACTTATAGTGGTCATTTCACATCATTTATTATAGTATTCACTACTAGAAGTGTACTTATAGTGGTCATTTCACACCAGTTATTATTGTATAGAACACTAGAACAGAACTTATAGTTGTCATTTCGCAGCTGTTATTATTGTATAGAATACTAGAAGTGTACTGTTAGTGGTCATATCACACCATTTATTATGGTATATTACAATAGAAGTGTATTTATAATGGTTATTTCACACCAATTATTATGGTATAGAACACCAGTAGTGTACTTACAGTGATCATTTCACACCAATTATTATAGTATATAACAGTGGAAGTGTATTTTTAGTGGTTATTTCACAACAATTATTATCGTATAGAACACTAGAAGTGTACTTATAGTAATCATTTCACCCCAATTATTATGGTATAGAACAATAGAAGTGTACTTATGGTGGTCATTTCACACCAATTATTAAGGTATAGAACACTAGAATTGAACTTATAATAGTCATTTCACACCAAATGTTTTGATATATACACTAGAAGTGTACGAATATTGGTCATTTTTCAGCAGTTATAATGGAATTGAACACTAGATGTGTACTTATAGTGGTCATTTCACATCAGGTATTATAGTATACAATACTAGAAGTGTACTTATAGTGGTCATATCACACCAATTATTATGGTATATTACAATAGAAGTGTATTTATAATGGTCATTTCACACCAATTATTATGGTATAGAACACTAGAAGTGTACGTACTGTGATCATTTCACACCAATTATTATAGTATATAACAGTAGAAGTGTACTTCTAGTGGTTATTTCACAACAGTTATTAAGGTATAGAACACTAGAAGTGTACTTATAATGGTTATTTTACACCAGGTATTTTCATACATACACTAGAAGTGTGCTATTGTTGGTCATTTCTCAGCAGTTATAATGGAAGAGAACACTACAAGTGTACTTCTAGTGGTCATTTCTCACCAGTTATAATTGAATACTACACTAGAAGTGTACTTATAGTGGTCATTACTCACCAATTGTTATTGTATAGGACACTAGAAGTGTACTGATAGTGATGATTTCTCACCAATTATTATAGTATATAACAGTAGAAATATACTTATAGTGGCTATTTCACACCAAATATTATAGTATATAATAGTGGAAGTGAACTTACAGTAATCATTTGACACCAATTATAAAAGTATATAACAGAGGAAGTGTACTTATAGTGTTTATTTCACACCAGGTTTTTTTATATATACACTAGAATTGTACTAATATTGGTCATTTTTCAGCAGTTCTAATGGAATAGAACACTAGAAGTGTACTTATAATGGTCATTTCACATCAGTTATTATAGTAAACAATACTAGAAATATACATATAGTGGTTATATCACACCAATTATTATGGTATATTACAATAGAAGTGTATTTATAATGGTCATTTCACACCAATTATTATGGTATAGAACACTAGAAGTGTACGTACTGTATTCATTTCACACCAATTATTATAGTATATAACAGTACAAGTGTACTTCTGGTGGTTATTTCACAATAGTTATTAAGGTATAGAACACTAGAAGTGTACTTATAATGGTCATTACTCACCAATTATTATTGTATAGGGCACTAGAAGTGTAATTATAGTGATGATTTCTCACCAATTATTACAGTATATAACACTAGAAATATACTTATAGTGGTTATTTCACACCAATTATTATGGTATCGAACACTAGAAGTGTACGTACTGTGATCATTTCACACCAATTATTATAGTATGTAGCACTAGAAGTGTACTTTTGTGGTTATTTCACACCAATTATTATAGTATACAATACTAGAAGTGTACTTATAGTGATCATTTCACACCAGTTCTTATTGTATAGAACACTAGAAGTGTACTGGTAATGGTTATTTCACACCAATTATAATGGTATAGAAGACTAGAAGTGTACTTATAGTGGTCATTTTACACCAATTATTATAGTATATAACAGAGAAAGTGTATTTTTAGTGGTTATTTCACAACAATTATTATCGTATAGAACACTAGAAATGTTCTTCTAGTGGTTATTTTACACCAATTATTATAGTATGTAACACTAGAAGTATACTTATAGTGGTTATTTCGCACCAGTTATGATGGAAGAAAACACTAGAAGTGTACTTATAGTGGTCATTTCACACTAGTTATTATGGTATAGAACAATAGAAGTGTACTTAAAGACGTCATTTCACACCAGTTATTATTGTATAGAACAATAGAAGTGTAGTTATAGTTGTCATTTCACACCAATCATAATAAATTAGAACACTAGAAGTTTACCTATAATGGTCTTTTCGCAAGAGTTATTATTGTATAGAACATTAGTAGTGTACTTATAGTGATTATTTCACACCAATTATTATAGTATATAACACTAGAAGTGTTCTTCTAGTGGTTTTTTCACACCAATTATTAAGGTATAGAACACTAGAAGTGAGCTTATAATAGTCATTTCACACCAGGTGTTTTGATATATACGCTTGAAAAATTGGTCATTTTTCATCAATTATAATGGAATAGAACACTAGAAGTGTACTTATAGTGGTCATTTCACATCATTTATTATAGTATACACTACTAGAAGTGTACTTATAGTGGTCATTTCACACCAGTTATTATGGTATAATTCAATAGAAGTGTATTTATAATGGTTATTTCACACCAATTATTATGGTACAGAACACTAGTAGTGTACTTACAGTGATCATTTCACACCAATTATTATAGTAAATAACAGTGGAAGTGTACTTATAGTGGTTATTTCTCACCAGTTATTATTGTATAGAACACTGGAACAGAACTTATAGTTGTCATTTCGCAGCTGTTATTATTGTATAGAATACTAGAAGTGTACTTATAGTGGTCATATCACACCAATTATTATGGTATATTACAATAGAAGTGTATTTATAATGGTCATTTCACACCAATTATTATGGTATAGAACACTAGAAGTGTACTTACAGTGATCATTTCACACCAATTATTATATTATATAACAGTGGAAGTGTATGTTTAGTGGTTATTTCACAACAATTATTATCGTATAGAACACTAGAAATGTACTTAGAGTGATTATTTCACACCAATTATTATAGTATGTAACACTAGAAGTATACTTATAATGGTTATTTCACACCAGGTTTTTTTATATATACACTAGAATTGTACTAATATTGGTCATTTTTCAGCAGTTCTAATGGAATAGAACACTAGAAGTGTACTTATAGTGGTCATTTCACACCAATTATTATGGTATAGAACAATAGAAGTGTACTTAAAGACATCATTTCACACCAGTTATTATTGTATGGAACAATAGAAGTGTAGTTATAGTTTTCATTTCACACCAATCATAATAAATTAGAACACTAGAAGTTTACCTATAATGGTCTTTTCGCACCAGTTGTTATTGTATAGAACACTAGAAGTTACTTGTAGTGATCATTTCACACCAATTATTATAGTATATAACACAAGAAGTGTTCTTCTAGTGGTTATATCACACCAATTATTAAGGTATAGAACACTAGAAGTGTACTTATAGTGGTCATTTCACATCATTTATTATTGTATAGAACACTAGAACAAAACTTTTAGTTGTCATTTCGTAGCTGTTATTATTGTATAGAATACTAGAAGTGTACTTATAGTGGTCATATCACACCAATTATTATGGTATAATTCAATAGAAGTGTATTTATAATGGTTATTTCACACCAATTATTATGGTATAATTCAATAGAAGTGTATTTATAATGGTTATTTCGCACCAGTTATGATGGAATAAAACACTAGAAGTGTACTTTTAGTGGTCATTTCACACCAATTATTATGGTATAGAACAATAGAAGTGTACTTAAAGACGTCATTTCACACCAGTTATTATTGTATAGAACAATAGAAGTGTACTTAAAGTCGTCATTTCCCACCAGTTATTATTATAAAGAACACTACAAGTGTACTTATGGTGGTCATTTCACACCAATTATTAAGGTATAGAACACTAGAAGTGAACTTATAATAGTCATTTCACACCAGGTGTTTTGTTATATACACTAGAAGTGTACGAATATTCGTCATTTTTCAGCAGTTATAATGGACTTGAACACAAGAAGTGTACTTATAGTGGTCATTTCACATCAGTTATTATAGTATACAATACTAGAAGTGTACTTATAATGGTCATTTTACACCAGGTATTTTCATACATACACTAGAAGTGTACTATTGTTGGTCATTTCTCAGCAGTTATAATGGAAGAAAACACAACAAGTGTACTTATAGTGGTCATTTCTCACCAGTTATAATTGAATACTACACTAGAAGTATACTTCTAGTGGTCATTACTCACCAATTGTTATTGTATAGGACACTAGAAGTGTACGTACTGTGATCATTTCACACCAATTATTATAGTATGTAGCACTAGAAGTGTACTTTTAGTGGTTATTTCACACCAATTATTAAGGTATAGAACACTAGAAGTGTACTTATAATGGTTATTTTACACCAGGTATTTTGATATATACACTAGAAGTGTACGAATATTGGTCATTTTTCAGCAGTTATAATGGAATTGAACACTAGAAGTGTACTTATAGTGGTCATTTCACATCAGTTATTATAGTATACAATACTAGAAGTGTACTTATAGTGGTCATTTCACATCGGTTATTATAGTATACAATACCAGAAGTGTACTTATAGTGGTCATTTCACATCGGTTATTATAGTATACAATACCAGAAGTGTACTTATAGTGGTCATTTTACACCAGGTATTTTCATACATACACTAGAAGTGTACTATTGTTGGTCATTTCTCAGCAGTTATAATGGAAGAGAACACTACTAGTGTACTTATAGTGGTCATTTCTCAGCAGTTATAATGGAAGAGAACACTACTAGTGTACTTATAGTGGTCATTTCTCACCAGTTATAATTGAATACTACACTAGAAGTGTACTTATAGCGGTCATTACTCACCAATTGTTATTGTATAGGACACTAGAAGTGTACGTACTGTGATCATTTCACACCAATTATTATAGTATGTAGCACTAGAAGTGTACTTTTAGTGGTTATTTCACACCAATTATTAAGGTATAGAACACTAGAAGTGAACCTATAATAGTCATTTCACACCAGGTGTTTTAATATATACACTTGAAAAATTGGTCATTTTTAGCAATTACAATGGAATAGAACACTAGAAGTGTACTTATAGTGGTCATTTCACATAATTTATTATAGTATACTCTACTAGAAGTGTACTTATAGTGGTCATTTCACACCAGTTATTATTGTATAGAACACTAGAACAGAACTTATAGTTGTCATTTCGCAGCTGTTATTATTGTATAGAATACTAGAAGTGTACTTATAGTGGTCATATCACACCAATTATTATGGTATATTACAATAGAAGTGTATTTATAATGGTCATTTCACACCAATTATTATGGTATAGAACACTAGAAGTGCACTTATAGTGCTCATATCACACCATTTATTATGGTATATTACAATAGAAGTGTATTTATAATGGTCATTTCACACCAATTATTATGGTATACAACACTAGTAGTGTACTTACAGTGATCATTTCACACCAGTTATTATTGTAAAGAACACTACAAGTGTACTTATAGTGGCCATTTCACAACAGTTATTAAGGTATTGAACACTAGAAGTGTATTTATAATGGTCATTTCTCACCAGTTCTAATTGAATAGTACACAAGAAGTGTACTTATTGTGGTTATTACTCACCAATTATTATAGTATATAACACTAGAAGTGTACTTCTAATGGTTATTTGACACCAATTATTAAGGTATAGAACAGTAGAAGTGTACTTATAATGGTGGTTTTACACCAGTTATTATTGTATAGAACAGTAGAAGTGAACTTATAGTGGTCATTTTGCACCAGTTATAATGGAATAGAACACAAGAAGTGTATTTATAGTGGTCATTTCGCAGTAGTTCTAATAGAATAGAACACATGAAGTGTTCTTATAGTGGTAATTTACACCAATTATTATGGTGCAGACCACTATAAGTGTATTTAAAGTGGTTATTTCACACGAATTACTATGGTCAGAACACTAGAAGTATACTTACAGTGATCATTTCACACCAATTATTATGGTATAGACCACTAGAAGTGTACTTATAGTGGTCATTTTACACCAATTATTATAGTGTAGAACTCTAGAAGTATATTTATAGTGGTCATTTCACACCAATTATTATGTTATATAACACTAGTAGTGTACTTATAGTGGTCGTTACTCACCAATTATTATTGTATAAAAGACTAGAAGTGTACTTCTAGTGGTTATTTCACAACAGTTATTAAGGTATAGAACACTAGAAGTGTACTAATATTGGTCATTTTTCAGCAATTTTAATGGAAGAGAATACTACAAGTGTATTTATAGTGGTCATTTTTCACCAGTTATAATTGAATACTACACTAGAAGTGTACTTATAGTGGTCATTAATCACCAATTATTATTGTATATGGCACTAGAAGTGTAATTATAGTGATGATTTCTCACCAATTATTATAGTATATAACACTAGAAATATACTTATAGTGGTTATATCACACCAATTATTATGGTATCGAACACTAGAAGTGTACGTACTGTGATCATTTCACACCAATTATTATAGTATGTAGCACTAGAAGTGTACTTTTAGTGGTTTTTTCACACCAATTATTAAGGTATAGAACACTAGAAGTGTACTTATAATGGTTATTTCACACCAGGTTTTTTATATATACACTAGTATTGTACTAATATTGGTCATTTTTCAGCAGTTATAATGGAATAGAATACTAGAAGTGTATTGATAGTGGTCATTTCACATCAGTTATTATAGTATACAATACTAGAAGTGTACTTATAGTTATCATTTCACACCAGTTGTTATTGTATAGAACACTAGAAGTGAACTTATAGTGGTCATTTCGCACCTGTTATAATTGTATAGAATACTAGAAGTGTACTTATAGTGATCATTTTACACTAATTATTATAGTGTAGAACACTATAAGTATATTCATAGTGGTCATTTCACACCAATTATTATAGTATATAACAGTGGAAGTGTATTTTTAGTGGTTATTTCACAACAATTATTATCGTATAGAACACTAGAAGTGTACTTAGAGTGGTCATTTCACATTATTTATAATTGTATAGAACACTAGAACAAAACTTATAGTTGTCATTTCGTAGCTGTTATTATTGTATAGAATACTAGAAGTGTACTTTTAGTGGTCATATCACACCAATTATTATGGTATAATTCAATAGAAGTGTATTTATAATGGTTAATTCACACCAATTATTATGGTATAATTCAATAGAAGTGTATTTATAATGGTTATTTCGCACCAGTTATGATGGAATAAAACACTAGAAGTGTACTTATAGTGGTCATTTCACACCAATTATTATGGTATAGAACAATAGAAGTGTACTTAAAGACGTCATTTCTCACCAGTTATTATTGTATAGAACAATAGAAGTGTACTTAAAGTCGTCATTTCCCACCAGTTATTATTGTAAAGAACACTACAAGTGTATTTATGGTGGTCATTTCACACCAATTATTAAGGTATAGAACACTAGAAGTGAACTTATAATAGTCATTTCACACCAGGTGTTTTGATATATACACTAGAAGTGTACGAATATTCGTCATTTTTCAGCAGTTATAATGGACTTGAACACAAGAAGTGTACTTATAGTGGTCATTTCACATCAGTTATTATAGTATACAATACTAGAAGTGTACTTATAATGGTCATTTTACACCAGGTATTTTCATACATACACTAGAAGTGTACTATTGTTTGTCATTTCTCAGCAGTTATAATGGAAGAAAACACTACAAGTGTACTTATAGTGGTCATTTCTCACCAGTTATAATTGAATACTACACTAGAAGTATACTTATAGTGGTCATTGCTCACCAATTGTTATTGTATAGGACACTAGAAGTGTACTGATAGTGATGATTTCTCACCAATTATTATAGTATATAACACTAGAAATATACTTATAGTGGTTATATTACACCAATTATTATGGTATAGAACACTAGAAGTGTACTTATAATGGTTATTTTACACCAGGTATTTTGATATATACACTAGAAGTGTACGAATATTGGTCATTTTTCAGCAGTTATAATGGAATTGAACACTAGAAGTGTACTTATAGTGGTCATTTCACATCAGTTATTATAGTATACAATACTAGAAGTGTACTTATAGTGGTCATTTCACATCAGTTATTATAGTATACAATACCAGAAGTGTACTTATAGTGGTCATTTTACACCAGGTATTTTCATACATACACTAGAAGTGTACTGATAGTGATGATTTCTCACCAATTATTATAGTATATAACACTAGAAATATACTTATAGTGGTTATATTACACCAATTATTATGGTATAGAACACTAGAAGTGTACTTATAATGGTTATTTTACACCAGGTATTTTGATATATACACTAGAAGTGTACGAATATTGGTCATTTTTCAGCAGTTATAATGGAATTGAACACTAGAAGTGTACTTATAGTGGTCATTTCACATCAGTTATTATAGTATACAATACTAGAAGTGTACTTATAGTGGTCATTTCACATCAGTTATTATAGTATACAATACCAGAAGTGTACTTATAGTGGTCATTTTACACCAGGTATTTTCATACATACACTAGAAGTGTACTATTGTTGGTCATTTCTCAGCAGTTATAATGGAAGAGAACACTACTAGTGTACTTATAGTGGTCATTTCTCACCAGTTATAATTGAATACTACACTAGAAGTGTACTTATAGCGGTCATTACTCACCAATTGTTATTGTATAGGACACTAGAAGTGTACGTACTGTGATCATTTCACACCAATTATTATAGTATGTAGCACTAGAAGTGTACTTTTAGTGGTTATTTCACACCAGTTATTAAGGTATAGAACACTAGAAGTGAACTTATAATAGTCATTTCACACCAGGTGTTTTAATATATACACTTGAAAAATTGGTCATTTTTAGCAATTACAATGGAATAGAACACTAGAAGTGTACTTATAGTGGTCATTTCACATCATTTATTATAGTATACTCTACTGGAAGTGTACTTATAGTGGTCATTTCACACCAGTTATTATTGTATAGAACACTAGAACCGAACTTATAGTTGTCATTTCGCAGCTGTTATTATTGTATAGAATACTAGAAGTGTACTTATAGTGGTCATATCACACCAATTATTATGGTATATTACAATAGAAGTGTATTTATAATGGTCATTTCACACCAATTATTATGGTATAGAACACTAGAAGTGCACTTATAGTGCTCATATCACACCATTTATTATGGTATATTACAATAGAAGTGTATTTATAATGGTCATTTCACACCAATTATTATGGTATACAACACTAGTAGTGTACTTACAGTGATCATTTCACACCAGTTATTATTGTAAAGAACACTACAAGTGTACTTATAGTGGCCATTTCACAACAGTTATTAAGGTATTGAACACTAGAAGTGTATTTATAATGGTCATTTCTCACCAGTTCTAATTGAATAGTACACAAGAAGTGTACTTATTGTGGTTATTACTCACCAATTATTATAGTATATAACACTAGAAGTGTACTTCTAATGGTTATTTCACACCAATTATTAAGATATAGAACAGTAGAAGTGAACTTATAGTGGTCATTTTGCACCAGTTATAATGGAATAGAACACAAGAAGTGTATTTATAGTGGTCATTTCGCAGTAGTTCTAATAGAATAGAACACAAGAAGTGTTCTTATAGTGGTAATTTACACCAATTATTATGGTGCAGACCACTATAAGTGTATTTAAAGTGGTTATTTCACACGAATTACTATGGTATAGAACACTAGAAGTATACTTACAGTGATCATTTCACACCAATTATTATGGTATAGACCACTAGAAGTGTACTTATAGTGGTCATTTTACACTAATTATTATAGTGTAGAACTCTAGAAGTATATTTATAGTGGTCATTTCACACCAATTATTATGTTATATAACACTAGTAGTGTACTTATAGTGGTCGTTACTCACCAATTATTATTGTATAAAAGACTAGAAGTGTACTTCTAGTGGTTATTTCACACCAATTATTAAGGTATAGAACAATAGTAGTGTACTTATAATGGTGATTTCACACCAGTTATTATTGTCTAGAACAGCAGAAGTGAACTTATAGTGGTCATTCTGCACCAGTTATAAAGGAATAGACAACAAGAAGTGTATTTATAGTGGTCATTTCGCACCAGTAATAATGGAATATAACACAAGAAGTGTACTTATAGTGGTCATTTCACACCAGTTATTATCGTATAGAACACAAGAAGTGTACTTATAGTGATGATTTCTAACCAATTATTATAGTATATAACACTAGAAATATACTTATAGTGGTTATATCACACCAATTATTATTATATAGGACACTAGAAGTGTACTTATAGTGGTCATTTTACACTAATTATTATAGTGTAGAACACTAGAAGTATATTTATAGTGGTTATTTATTTCACACCAATTATTATGGTATAGAACAATATTAGTGTTATTACAGTGATAAATTCACTCCAATTATTATAGTATATATCAGTGGAAGTGTATTTATAGTGGTTATTTCACAACAATTATTATCGTATAGAACACTAGAAGTGTACTTATAGTAATCATTCCACATCATTTATTATAGTATACACAACTAGAAGTGTACTTATAGTGGTCATTTCACACCAGTTATTATTGTATAGAACACTAGAACAGAACTTATAGTTGTCATTTCGCAGATGTTATTATTGTATAGAATACTAGAAGTGTACTTATAGTCGTCATATCACACCAATTATTATGGTATAATACAATAGAAGTGTATTTATAATGGTCATTTCACACCAATTATTATGGTATAGAACACTAGTAGTGTACTTACAGTGATCATTTCACACCAATTATTATAGTATATAACACTAGAAGTGTACTTCTAGTGGTTATTTAACACCAGTTATTAAGGTATAGAACACTAGAAGTGAACTTATAATAGTCATTTCACAGCAGGTGTTTTGATATGTACACTAGAAGTGTACGAATATTGGTCATTTTTCACCAGTTATAATGGAATAGAACACTAGAAGTGTACTGATAGTGGTCATTACTCACCAATTATTATTGTATACGGCACTAGAAGTGTAATTATAGTGATGATTTCTCACCAATTATTATAGTATATAACACTAGAAATATACTTATAGTGGTTATATCACACCAATTATTATGGTATGGAACACTAGAAGTGTACGTACTGTGATCATTTCACACCAATTATTATAGTATGTAGAATTAGAAGTGTACTTTTTGCGGTTATTTCACATCATTTATTATAGTATACACTACTAGAAGTGTACTTATAGTGGTCATTTCCCATTATTTATAATTGTATAGAACACTAGAACAAAACTTATAGTTGTCATTTCGTAGCTGTTATTATTGTATAGAATACTAGAAGTGTACTTATAGTGGTCATATCACACCAATTATTATGGTATAATTCAATAGAAGTGTATTTATAATGGTTATTTCGCACCAGTTATGATGGAATAAAACACTAGAAGTGTACTTATAGTGGTCATTTCACACCAATTATTATGGTATAGAACAATAGAAGTGTACTTAAAGACGTCATTTCTCACCAGTTATTATTGTATAGAACAATAGAAGTGTACTTAAAGTCGTCATTTCCCACCAGTTATTATTGTAAAGAACACTACAAGTGTACTTATGGTGGTCATTTCACACCAATTATTAAGGTATAGAACACTAGAAGTGAACTTATAATAGTCATTTCACACCAGGTGTTTTGATATATACACTAGAAGTGTACGAATATTCGTCATTTTTCAGCAGTTATAATGGACTTGAACACAAGAAGTGTACTTATAGTGGTCATTTCACATCAGTTATTATAGTATACAATACTAGAAGTGTACTTATAATGGTCATTTTACACCAGGTATTTTCATACATACACTAGAAGTGTACTATTGTTGGTCATTTCTCAGCAGTTATAATGGAAGAAAACACTACAAGTGTACTTATAGTGGTCATTTCTCACCAGTTATAATTGAATACTACACTAGAAGTATACTTATAGTGGTCATTACTCACCAATTGTTGTTGTATAGGACACTAGAAGTATACTGATAGTGATGATTTCTCACCAATTATTATAGTATATAACACTAGAAATATACTTATAGTGGTTATATTACACCAATTATTATGGTATAGAACACTAGAAGTGTACTTATAATGGTTATTTTACACCAGGTATTTTGATATATACACTAGATGTGTACGAATATTGGTCATTTTTCAGCAGTTATAATGGAATTGAACACTAGAAGTGTACTTATAGTGGTCATTTCACATCAGTTATTATAGTATACAATACTAGAAGTGTACTTATAGTGGTCATTTCACATCAGTTATTATAGTATACAATACCAGAAGTGTACTTATAGTGGTCATTTTACACCAGGTATTTTCATACATACACTAGAAGTGTACTATTGTTGGTCATTTCTCAGCAGTTATAATGGAAGAGAACACTACTAGTGTACTTATAGTGGTCATTTCTCACCAGTTATAATTGAATACTACACTAGAAGTGTACTTATAGCGGTCATTACTCACCAATTGTTATTGTATAGGACACTAGAAGTGTACGTACTGTGATCATTTCACACCAATTATTATAGTATGTAGCACTAGAAGTGTACTTTTAGTGGTTATTTCACACCAATTATTAAGGTATAGAACACTAGAAGTGAACTTATAATAGTCATTTCACACCAGGTGTTTTAATATATACACTTGAAAAATTGGTCATTTTTAGCAATTACAATGGAATAGAACACTAGAAGTGTACTTATAGTGGTCTTTTCACATCATTTATTATAGTATACTCTACTAGAAGTGTACTTATAGTGGTCATTTCACACCAGTTATTATTGTATAGAACACTAGAACAGAACTTATAGTTGTCATTTCGCAGCTGTTATTATTGTATAGAATACTAGAAGTGTACTTATAGTGGTCATATCACACCAATTATTATGGTATATTACAATAGAAGTGTATTTATAATGGTCATTTCACACCAATTATTATGGTATAGAACACTAGAAGTGCACTTATAGTGGCCATTTCACAACAGTTATTAAGGTATTGAACACTAGAAGTGTATTTATAATGGTCATTTCTCACCAGTTCTAATTGAATAGTACACAAGAAGTGTACTTATTGTGGTTATTACTCACCAATTATTATAGTATATAACACTAGAAGTGTACTTCTAATGGTTATTTCACACCAATTATTAAGGTATAGAACAGTAGAAGTGTACTTATAATGGTGGTTTTACACCAGTTATTATTGTATAGAACAGTAGAAGTGAACTTATAGTGGTCATTTTGCACCAGTTATAATGGAATAGAACACAAGAAGTGTATTTATAGTGGTCATTTCGCAGTAGTTCTAATAGAATAGAACACAAGAAGTGTTCTTATAGTGGTAATTTACACCAATTATTATGGTGCAGACCACTATAAGTGTATTTAAAGTGGTTATTTCACACGAATTACTATGGTCAGAACACTAGAAGTATACTTACAGTGATCATTTCACACCAATTATTATGGTATAGACCACTAGAAGTGTACTTATAGTGGTCATTTTACACTAATTATTATAGTGTAGAACTCTAGAAGTATATTTATAGTGGTCATTTCACACCAATTATTATGTTATATAACACTAGTAGTGTACTTATAGTGGTCGTTACTCACCAATTATTATTGTATAAAAGACTAGAAGTGTACTTCTAGTGGTTATTTCACAACAGTTATTAAGGTATAGAACACTAGAAGTGTACTAATATTGGTCATTTTTCAGCAATTTTAATGGAAGAGAATACTACAAGTGTATTTATAGTGGTCATTTTTCACCAGTTATAATTGAATACTACACTAGAAGTGTACTTATAGTGGTCATTAATCACCAATTATTATTGTATATGGCACTAGAAGTGTAATTATAGTGATGATTTCTCACCAATTATTATAGTATATAACACTAGAAATATACTTATAGTGGTTATATCACACCAATTATTATGGTATCGAACACTAGAAGTGTACGTACTGTGATCATTTCACACCAATTATTATAGTATGTAGCACTAGAAGTGTACTTTTAGTGGTTTTTTCACACCAATTATTAAGGTATAGAACACTAGAAGTGTACTTATAATGGTTATTTCACACCAGGTTTTTTTATATATACACTAGAATTGTACTAATATTGGTCATTTTTCAGCAGTTATAATGGAATAGAATACTAGAAGTGTATTGATAGTGGTCATTTCACATCAGTTATTATAGTATACAATACTAGAAGTGTACTTATAGTTATCATTTCACACCAGTTGTTATTGTATAGAACACTAGAAGTGAACTTATAGTGGTCATTTCGCACCTGTTATAATTGTATAGAATACTAGAAGTGTACTTATAGTGATCATTTCACACCAGTTCTTACTGTATAGAACACTAGAAGTGTACTTATAGTGGTCATTTTACACTAATTATTATAGTGTAGAACACTATAAGTATATTCATAGTGGTCATTTCACACCAATTATTATAGTATATAACAGTGGAAGTGTATTTTTAGTGGTTATTTCACAACAATTATTATCGTATAGAACACTAGAAGTGTACTTAGAGTGATTATTTCACACCAATTATTATAGTATGTAACACTAGAAGTATACTTATAGTGGTTATTTCACATCATTTATTATAGTATACACTACTAGAAGTGTACTTATAGTGGTCATTTTACACCAGTTATTATTGTATAGAACACTAGAAGTGTACTTATAATGGTCATTTTACACTAATTATTATAGTGTAGAACACTATAAGTATATTCAAAGTGGTCATTTTACACCAATCATAATAAATTAGAACACTAGAAGTTTACCTATAATGGTCTTTTCGCACCAGTTATTATTGTATAGAACACTAGAAGTGTACTTATAGTGATCATTTCACACCAATTATTATAGTATATAACACTAGAAGTGTTCTCCTAGTGGTTATTTCACACCAGTTATTATTGTATAGAACACTAGAAGTGAACTTATAGTAGTCATTTCACACCAGGTGTTTTTATATATACACTTGAAAAATTGGTCATTTTTCAGCAGTTACAATGGAATAGAACACTGGAAGTGTACTTATAGTGGTCATTTCACATCATTTATTATAGTATACACTACTAGAAGTGTACTTATAGTGGTCATTTTACACCAGTTATTATTGTATAGAACACTAGAACAGAACTTATAGTTGTCATTTCGCAGCTGTTATTATTGTATAGAATACTAGAAGTGTACTTATAGTGGTCATATCACACCAATTATTATGGTATAATACAATAGAAGTGTATTTATAATGGTCATTTCATACCAATTATTATTGTATAGAACACTAGTAGTGTACTTACAGTAATCATTTCACACAAATTATTATAGTATATATCAGTGGAAGTGTACTTATAGTAGTCATTTCATTCCAGTTATTATTGTATAGAACATCAGAAGAGTACTTATAGTGGTCATTTCACACCAATTATTGTAAATTAGAACACTAGAAGTTTACCTATAATGGTCTTTTCGCACAAGTTATTGTTGTATAGCACACTAGAAGTGTACTTATAGTGGTCATTACTCACCAATTATTATTCTATAGGACACTAGAAGTGTACTTATAGTGGTGATATCTCACCAATTATTATTGTATATAACACTAGAAATATACTTATAGTGGTAATTTCACACCAATTACTATAGTATAGAACACTAGAAGTGTACGTTCAGTAATAATTTCACACCAATTTTTATAGTATATAACAGTAGAAGTGTACTTTTAGTGGTTATTTCACAACAGTTATTAAGGTATTGAACACTAGAAGTGTACTTATAGTCGTCATTTCACATCAGTTATTATAGTATACAATACTAGAAGTGTACTTATAGTGATAATTTCACACCAGTTATTATTGTATAGAACACTAGAAGTGAACTTTTAGTGGTCATTTCGCACCTGTTATTATTGTATAGAATACTAGAAGTGTACTGATAATGGTTATTTCACACCAATTGTAATGGTATAGAATACTAGAAGTGTACTTATAGTGGTCATTTTACACTAATTATTATAGTGTAGAACTCTAGAATAAAATTTATAGTGGTTTTTTCACACCAATTATTATAGTATGTTACAATAGAAGTACACTTATAGTGGTTATTTCGCAGCAGTTATAATGGAATAGAACACTAGAAGTGTACTTATAGTGGTTATTTCACACCAATTATTATTGTATAGAACAATAGAAGTGTAGCTATAGTGGTCATTTCACACCAATAATAATAAATTAGAACACTAGAAGTTTACCTATAATGGTCTTTTCGCACCAGTTATTGTTGTATTGCAACTACAAGTGTACTTATAGTGGTGATATCTCACCAATTATTATTGTATATAACACTAGAAATATACTAATAGTGGTTATTTCACACCAATTCCTATGGTATAGAACACTAGAGTGTACGTACTGTGATCATTTCACACCAATTATTATAGTATGTAGCACTAGAAGTGTACTTTTAGTTGTTATTTCACACCAATTATTAAGGTATAGAACACTAGAAGTGAACTTATAATAGTCATTTCACACCAGGTGTTTTGATATATACACTAGAAGTGTATGAATATTGGTCATTTTTCAGCAGTTATAATGGAATAGAACTCTAGAAGTGTACTTATAGTGGTCATTTCACATCAGTTATTATAGTATACAATACTAGAAGTGTACTTATAGTGGTCATTACTCACCAATTATTATTGTATAGGACACTAGAAGTGTACTGATAGTGATGATTTCTCACCGATTATTATAGAATATAACACTAGAAATATTCTTATAGTGGTTATATCACACCAATTATTATGGTATAGAACACTAGAAGTGTACGAACAGTGATCATTTCACACCAATTATTATAGTATATAGCACTAGAAGTGTACTTTTGGTGTTTATTTCACACCAATTATTAAGGTGTAGAACACTAGAAGTGTACTTATAATGGTTATTTCACACCAGGTTTTTTTATATATACACTAGAATTGTACTAATATTGGTCATTTTTTAGCAGTAATAATGGAATAGAACACTAGAAGTGTACTTATAGTGGTCATTTCACACCAGTTATTTTTGTATAGAAAACTAGAAGAGAACTTATATTTGTCATTTCGCACATGTTATTATTGTATAGAACACTAGAAGTGTACTTATAGTGGTCATTTCACACCAATTATTATGGTATAGAACACTAGAAGTGTACTTATAGTAGTCATTTCACACCAGTTATTATTGTATACAACACTAGAAGAGTACTTATAGTGGTCATTTCACACCAATTATAATTAGAACACTAGAAGTTTACCTATAATGGTCTTTTCGCACCAGTTATTGCTGTATTGCAATTAGAAGTGTACTGATAGTGGTGATATCTCACCCATTATTATTGTATATAACACTAGAAATATACTTATAGTGGTAATTTTACACCAATTACTATGGTATAGAACACTAGAAGTATACGTTCAGTAATCATTTCACACCAATTTTTATAGTATATAACAGTAGAAGTGTACTTCTAGTGGTTATTTCACAACAGTTATTAAGGTATTGAACACTAGAAGTGTACTTATAGTTGTCATTTGACATCAGTTATTATAGTATACAATAATAGAAGTGTACTTATAGTGATAATTTGACACCAGTTATTATTGTATAGAACACTAGAAGTGATCTTTTAGTGGTCATTTCGCACCTGTTATTATTGTAGAGAATACTAGAAGTGTACTGATAATGGTTATTTCACACCAATTGTAATGGTATAGAACACTAGAAGTGTACTTATAGTGGTCATTTTACACTAATTATTATAGTGTAGAACTCTAGAAGTATATTTATAGTGGTCATTTCACACCAATTATTATAGTATGTTACACTAGAAGTATACTTATAGTGGTTATTTCACAGCAGTTATAATGGAATAGAACACTAGAAGTGTACTTATAGTGGTTATTTCACACCAATTATTATTGTATAGAACAATAGAAGTGTAGTTATAGTGGTCATTTCATACCTATTATAATAAATTAGAACACTAGAAGTTTACCTATAATGGTCTTCTCGCACCAGTTATTATTGTATAGAACACTAGAAGTGTACTTCTAGTGGTTATTTAACACCAATTATTAAGGTATAGAACACTAGAAGTGAACTTATAATAGTCATTTCACACCAGGTGTTTTGATATATACACTAAAAGTGTACGAGTATTGGTCATTTTTCAGCAGTTATAATGGAATAGAACACTAGAAGTGTACTTATAGTGGTCATATCACACCAATTATTACGGTATATTACAATAGAAGTGTACTGATATTGGTTATTTCACACCAATTATAATGGTATAGAAGACTAGAAGTGTATACTTATAGTGGTCATATTACACTAATTATTATAGTGTAGAACACTAGAAGTATATTTATAGTGGTCATTTCACACCAATTATTATGGTATATAACACTAGTAGTGTACTTACAGTGATCATTTCACACCAATTATTATGGTATATAACAGTGGAAGTGTATTTTAGTGGTTATTTCACAACAATTATTAAGGTATTGAACACTAGAAGTGTACTTATAGTCGTCATTTGACATCAGTTATTATAGTATACAATAATAGAAGTGTACTTATAGTGATAATTTCACACCAGTTATTATTGTATAGAACACTAGAAGTGATCTTTTAGTGGTCATTTCGCACCTGTTATTATTGTAGAGAATACTAGAAATGTACTGATAATGGTTATTTCACACCAATTGTAATGGTATAGAACACTAGAAGTGTACTTATAGTGGTCATTTTACACTAATTATTATAGTGTAGAACTCTAGAAGTATATTTATAGTGGTCATTTCACACCAATTATTATAGTATGTTACACTAGAAGTATACTTATAGTGGTCATTTCACAGCAGTTATAATGGAATAGAACACTAGAAGTGTACTTATAGTGGTTATTTCACACCAATTATTATTGTATAGAACAATAGAAGTGTAGCTATAGTGGTCATTTCACACCAATTATAATAAATTAGAACACTAGAAGTTTACCTATAATGGTCTTTTCGCACCAGTTATTATTGTATAGAACACTAGAAGTGTACGTATAATGGTCATTACTCACCAATTATTACTGTATTGGACACTAGATGTGTACTTGTAGTGGTGATTTGTCACCAATTATTATAGTATATAACACTAGATATATACTTATAGTGGTTATATCACACCAATTATTACTGTATAGGACACTAGAAGTGTACTTATAGTGGTCATTTTACACTAATTATTATAGTGTAGAATACTAGAAGTATATTCATAGTGGTTATTTCACACCAATTATTATCGTATAGAACACTAGAAGTGTACTTAGAGTTATTATTTCAACCCAATTATTATGGTATAGAACACTAGAAGTGTACTTAAAGTAGTCATTTCACACCAGTTATTATTGTATAGAACAATAGAAGTGTAGTTATAGTGGTCATTTCATACCAATTATAATAAATTAGAACACTAGAAGTTTACCTATAATGGTCTTCTCGCACCAGTTATTATTGTATAGAACACTAGAAGTGTACTTCTAGTGGTTATTTAACACCAATTATTAAGGTATAGAACACTAGAAGTGAACTTATAATAGTCATTTCACACCAGGTGTTTTGATATATACACTAAAAGTGTACGAGTATTGGTCATTTTTCAGCAGTTATAATGGAATAGAACACTAGAAGTGTACTTATAGTGGTCATATCACACCAATTATTACGGTATATTACAATAGAAGTGTACTGATATTGGTTATTTCACACCAATTATAATGGTATAGAAGACTAGAAGTGTACTTATAGTGGTCATTTTACACTAATTATTATAGTGTAGAACACTAGAAGTATATTTATAGTGGTCATTTCACACCAATTATTATGGTATATAACACTAGTAGTGTACTTACAGTGATCATTTCACACCAATTATTATGGTATATAACAGTGGAAGTGTATTTTAGTGGTTATTTCACAAAAATTATTATCGTATAGAACACTAGAAGTGTACTTAGAGTGGTCATTTCACACCAATTATTATGGTATATAACACTATAAGTGTACTTATAGTAATCATTTCACCCAATTATTATGGTATAGAACAATAGAAGTGTAGTTATAGTGGTCATTTCACACCAATCATAATAAATTAGAACACTAGAATTTTACCTATAATGGTCTTTTCGCACCAGTTATTATTGTATAGAACACTAGAAGTGTACTTATAGTGATCATTTCACACCAATTATTATAGTATATAACACTAGAAGTGTTCTTCTAGTGGTTATTTCACACCAATTATTAAGGTATAGAACACTAGAAGTGAACTTATAATAGTCATTTCACACCAGGTGTTTTGATATATACACTTGAAAAATTGGTCATTTTTCAGCAATTATAATGGAATAGAACACTATAAGTGTACTTATAGTGGTCATTTCACATCATTTGTTATAGTATACACTACTAGAAGTGTACTTATAGTGGTCATTTCACACCAGTTATTATTGTATAGAACACTAGAACAGAAGTTATAGTTGTCATTTCGCAGCTGTTATTATTGTATAGAATACTAGAAGTGTACTTATAGTGGTCTTATCACACCAATTATTATGGTATATTACAATAGAAGTGTATTTATAATGGTCATTTCACACCAATTATTATGGTATAGAACACTAGTAGTGTACTTACAGTGATCATTTCACACCAATTATTATAGTATATAACAGTGGAAGTGTACTTATAGTGGTTATTTCACAACAATTATTATCGTATAGAACACTAGAAGTGTACTTAGAGTGATTATTTCACACCAGTTATTATAGTATGTAACACTAGAAGTATACTTATAGTGGAAATATCGCACCAGTTAAAATGGAATAGAACACTCGAAGTGTACTTATTGTGGTCATTTCGCACCAGTTAAAATGGAATAGATCAGTCGAAGTGCACTTATATTGGTTTTTTTCACACTAAGTATTATCGTATAAAGATATTTAGAATAAATTAAGTGAGGTAAAATACATACAATTTTCTGAGATATAATGTATCTAGTTTGAGTGGTCTAAGTCACTTAGTAATTCCTTCAGTCTAGCTATGTCACTTTGAAAGTGCTTAAATATTGTTATTATACATGATGTTACTTACTGACAGTTTTATTTTAGTTATTCAATGATGAAGTATAGATAGCTTTCTGAATATGATACAAAAATTCAGTGACTAGTCTACAAAGTTGCTTCAGTTTAACGTCTTTTTTTTACACATACTTTATACTTTGATGTGGTTGTCATAGTTCTGTTTAACACTACTGAACACACGAATCTATTTACTCCAACGCTGTGAATGTTTCATTAAGTTAGTTGTTGAGTCCGTATTCGACATATTAACAATTATAAATTTAAAGTGACTTATCTCTTCATTACGTGATTTGATAACCGTGAAATCTCTATGTCACCACCCACTCCTTCCTCCGATCTCACAGTACCAAGTCAACACTGATCGCCCTCCTAGCTTTAATTGGTCTGTAAGCCCGCTGGAGCCCTTCCTAACCGTTCTAAACGTTTTAAATATAGTAATGTTTGGAGAATGCGGAAGAGACACTTTTACTAAGAAACACAGATCATAACTTCACACGAAAATAAAAGCTGGAGAAATGTTGGTTATTAAACAAGTTATACCTTACATCACTAGTTTGGTCTTAACATGATTTTTATTGAAAATTCTCAGTAGTTTTTTACTAAGCTTAAAGTACACAGAAATGCTTAGTTTTATGACGTTCTAAACTATTATCTGATTATTGCTCATTGTTGTGTACGTTCTGTAACACAGGGACAGTGTTGGTACATTACATTTGTTATTTACGTACATTGATTAACAATGAGACAGTGTTGGTACATGTGTTGATTATTAAATGAACTAGAATATTCTGTCTGACAGGACTTTACATACAAATGAACCAGAATATGCTGTTTGATAAGTCTTTATACACAAATGATCCAGAATATGATTCTTTCAGGACTTTATATACAAATGAACCAGAATATGATTCTTTCAGGACTTTATATACAAATGAACCAGAATATGCTGTTTGATAAGTCTTTATACACAAATGATCCAGAATATGATTCTTTCAGGACTTTATATACAAATGAACCAGAATATGATTCTTTCAGGACTTTATATACAAATGATCCAGAATATGATTCTTTCAGGACTTTATATACAAATGAACCAGAATATGATTCTTTCAGGACTTTATATACAAATGAACCAGAATATGCTGTTTGATAAGTCTTTATACACAAATGATCCAGAATATGATTCTTTCAGGACTTTATATACAAATGAACCAGAATATGATTCTTTCAGGACTTTATATACAAATGAACCAGAATATGATTCTCTCAGGATTTTATATACAAATGAACCAGAATATGGTTCTTACAGGACTCTGTGTGCACGTTAGGTTAAGACTATCAAAAGTAAATTAAACACAAGATGTTTTAATGTCTGATGTTAAGAAAGCTGAGAATCACATACCATAACATGAAATATGGCAAAATTGTTCGCTGGTTTCTGCTACAACTACTTATTGAGTAACCAGTCTTTGAGCTACCTTTAAACATATTTAAACATGTAAACAGAACACGTGGAATATTTATTTTATATTCTAAATGTAGTTCCTTTAGTTAGAAAGAATCGGACATCACAAATAATTATACTGGGTTACTACTTCAGATAGCCAATGAAATAAAGTTTCGTTAAGTTCCCCTTGAGGGTAGATGTTTAAAAAGTTGACCTTGGGGTCGTGGATAAAGGTCATAACCTAACAGCTGTTCTGTTCTATGTTTTGTTATATATCAGGATACGAATTCCCTGTGTTGATGAATAATCATCATATGAATAATCATTTAATGTGATGTGAAAACACAAGCAATAGTTTATTTTAAATCATTGGTGGTTCTCTAAGTTAATTATGCGGGCTGTAAATCATGGATACTATAAATATACATATATGATAATATACATAACTCATATTTCAATCAAAACGAAAGATTTTATCAAGAAAAACACGAAGGAAAGCTAACAAAATCCACATATCATTTCAAGGAGTAGACTTGGTTCAATAGGTGTACAGCCCCCTCTGGTCATAATGGGGGTCATCGGGTGTACACCGCCTTCGTTTGCCAATAAGGCTCATCAGCTGTGCATCATCTGCTTCCAGATGTTAAGTGGATTCTGTCACGTTTATTATAAAGACGTTCTTGAGTAAGAAAAACATTATATAAAGATATATAAATATAGATACAAACTTAAGTGTAAATAGTTTCACAACGGGAAGCTATGTGTGAACCAGTTTCTACCCGCCACTGCTCTGGAACCCTCATAAACAACAACCCAGGTTTACTAGAACTTACATGATCTCTGTGTCTGGAGGAGCTGCGGGGACTTCTTCAAGCTGTAGAAACATACACCTCACGGTGGTACGAAAACATAAGCATCGGTATGGACAATTTTCTGACACCACAAAACTGTTTTCTAGGACTGCTAGAACTAGCACGAGCCATAGACACGAGACACGTGCCATGGCAACGGCTCTCTTCGCAGCAGTTGTAACTACGAAAGAACGGATGCCAATATTACTGTGTAGATAGCCTCTTTCCACGGCTGTTCCTGTCCCACTTGAGATTCATGAGAAAACTAGCCCTGTCGCAGAGTAGAAATCACCTTGTTGCTGACGTTTACGTTCATGTATCGTTCCGCAAGAGAAGCTAGTGCAGAAGTTAAAGAAGTTGGAGACAACATTAAACATCGCATGCTTCTCGTATTAATTTCTTCGCTACACTCTTCTTTAAGATATATTATTGTAGGTGGCGTTTCACTCTTTTGGAAAATGTAAACTGTCATGAAAATTACCAAATGTAGACCTTGACATCGCGGCTGATAATCACAAATATTTCTCTAAATGGTCTCATACACATAGGATTATTTATTTATTACCTTTCGTAAAAAAGAAGCGTCAAATAAATAATCGAATGGTGGGATCATTCTTTGGGTCACCACTGTAACTGTACTCGATTTCACAATAAATAAAAACCTTGTTCCCAATGGGTAATAACTTATTTAACTCTCTGATGGTCTAATACTATCTGAAAGAAACCTAACGCTGAACGTTTGACAATATTTTTAAAACTTGTTTGCGGAAGAACGGACTCTCAGCCTTTATTTATAAACAACCAACAAGGGACAGAAATAATGGCTTCTTCAGCTGGTCAAGAGATGTGGTCCCAAACAATGGCTTCTTCAGTTGATCAGGAGATGTGGTCCCAAACAATGGCTTCTTTAGTTGATCAAGAGGTGTGGTCCCAAACAATGGCTTCTTCAGTTGGTCAAGAGATGTGGTCCCAAACAATGGCTTCTTCAATTGATCAAGAGATGTGGTCCCAAACAATGGCTTCTTCAGTTGGTCAAGAGATGTGGTCCCAAACAATGACTTCTTCAGTTGGTCAATGAAATGTAGTACTCTGTGAACAAGCAGGGTGAATTCTTGTAAAGAAAAATCGTAATATCTGACGAAACGATAGAGAGAGAAAGTCACACAACGATAGTTAGGTAAATAGAAAGAAGATGTCGCTCTAAGTCTCGATAACGACAATATTAAATCATTAATATCATCTCGAGACACTGAAGATGATCTATCGCACGTGAGGTCTTGGTTCGAAGTAGGCTCAGTTAATCCCAATAAAGTGAACATATGAACCCCAGAAGAAAAAAACGAAAATTTTCCTCGTGGTTTTAATTAAGTAAAACATTTTATTTCTCTGTATATCTAATGGCTGGTAAGGTTACTAACGTTATTATGTCGCTGATATCTAAGCACATTTACAATCATAAGATAACTCGTGAACACAGAATTATCTTGTCTTTAAGAGAACATTAGAAGCAAGTGTTAAATTTCTTGATATATGGTGTGATTGGGTCTACAGCTAACAAACCGATAAAAATCTATCATTATAGTTGATTGATTGGTTGGAATTAAAGAAAATACAATGGGCTATCTGTGCTCTGCCCACCACGGGTATTGAAACACGGATTTTAGCAGTGTGAGTCCGTAGACATGCCACTGGGGGTCTCGTGAACTTCACGTTATAATGTTCACAAGAGAAAATAATATATATAATTATTCATTGTCTGGGTATTGTAAGGTTGGCGTCGAAAAATACTGTAACATCGTCTCTTCACAATATCAAACGTAGAGATTGTTAGATAACAAATTAGTCTTGTGATAATACATTTTTTGTCTTCTTTTTTCTATATAATACAACTCAAATACCACGGCCAACCACTGACATACCCGTACAAAATGAATTTTGAAAAAAAAAATCTTTTACAAATTGCGCATGCTTAATAATATAGCACGTGCTGTTACGATCAGTATTTTGTCGTCACAATCACAAACTGACGGAAAGTGAAATTGACGGCGAGATAAAAGCCGCGTCACGTAACAAAATGTCTCAGTTGAAAATTAGGTATAAATACCGAACAACAGCGTAAGATGTCAATATTTCATTCAAATATAAAATATATTTTCTTACAATAACTTGAGTTGTTTTGTTATACATTTAATTTAGTTTGAAACGTTATCTAAATCACGTATTATTAGCGCTACCAGTATTAAAAATACGTGAAACTGACCGAATAAATAAATTAACAGTTACAACTGACCTTGTAACGAAACATGCGACACTAACTACTAAAGATAAAGAAAACATACTTGAAACTGAACATGAGAGGAAGTGTTAATATCTTAGAAATAATTACATTTCTTTTATTTTGAATTTAGCGAAACACTACATGAGGGCTATCTGCGCTAATGAATTACACGTACAAGTCGTGAGTATCAAACAAACATAGATTAGTTACACGTACAAGTTGTGTGTGTTAAACAATCATAGATTAGCTACACGTACAAGTTGTGTGTGTTAAACAAGCATAGATTAGCTACACGTACAAGTTGTGTGTGTTAAACAAGCATAGATTAGCTACACGTACAAGTTGTGTGTGTTAAATAATCATAGATTAGCTACACGTACAAGTTGTGCGTGTTAAACAAACATAGATTAGTTACACGTACAAGTTGTGTGTGTTAAACAAGCATAGATTAGTTACACGTACAAGTTGTGTGTGTTAAACAAGCATAGATTAGTTACACGTACAAGTTGTGTGTGTTAAACAAGCATAGATTAGCTACACGTACAAGTTGTGTGTGTTAAACAAACATAGATTAGCTACACGTACAAGTTGTGTGTGTTAAACAAGCATAGATTAGCTACACGTTACAAGTTGTGTGTGTTAAACAACATAGATTAGCTACACGTACAAGTTGTGTGTGTTAAACAAGCATAGATTAGCTACACACGTACAAGTTGTGCGTGTTAAACAAACATAGATTAGCTATACGTACAAGTTGTGTGTGTTAAACAAACATAGATTAGCTATACATACAAGTTGTGTGTGTTAAACAAACATAGACTAGCTACACGTACAACTTGTGTGTTAAACAAGCATAGATTTGCTACACGCACAAATTGTATGTATTAAACATAGATTATTTACACGTACAAGTTATGTGTGTTAAAGAAACATAGATTAATTACATGTACAAGTTGTGCGTATAAAGTAAACATAGATTAATTACATAGAGGTTGCGAGTATTAAACATACAGATTAGTTACATGTACAAGTCGTGTATATTAAACAAACAGATTAGTTACACGTAGAAGTTATGTGTGTTAAAAACAAACATAGATCAGTTACAAGTTATGTATATTAAGGAAACAGATTAGTTACACGTACAAGTTGTGTATTAAACACACAAGTCTTCAGTCGGGCCTGCTAATCGCTGAGCCATGCTCAGGCCTGATTGAATTAATATTATACGGTATAGTAAGTTTATATAGGATGTTTAATTTACGATATTCGTTATCTTATCACCTGGTGGATTAGTGGTAAGTCTGTTAATCGTATGCTAAGATCCATTTCTCCATATCCATGGATATCCTACTTTCAATGTAACTTTGTGCCTTTTAGTAGACAGCTGTATCGTGGTGCTGCCCTCTAGTAAGTGAACTTAACAATATTTACTGTATAAAAGGCAAACTTGAATCGTGCAAATTTTAAATTTCAGAATTAGATATAACAAGGACTAAAAATGTTTGAATGTTCTAGCAATTGTTTTTTAAAAGTGTATTTACTAAGAAACGTGTAAGACCAGATAATACACGAGGACTTGTCCTTGCGCCAAAAGATATGACGTCTTTGGGATTAAAGTTCAAATTTTATCAAAGAACAATGGGTTCAAGATTTGTGAGAAATAGGATAGGTTCTTAAGTGACGTCATTACTAAACAACACGAGCTACAAGAACAAACAACATTCCAGAAAAAAAAATGTTATCTTTCTCCCATAAGTATCAGTAACCTGTTTTAATTTTATAGGCCGTTCATAGTAAGTCGAAACTACAAGCAGACACGGAAATAAACTGTAAGGGAAAATAGCTTTAACTAGTTCATCACAGCATTCTGTTTACTCAAACTGGCTCGTATGGGGGCCTTCAAGCCACGTGACGATAGTTTAACACTGTCATTATTGACATCCAACAACCAATTCACTTCCGGTCACGTGACCAATGTTCAAGTTTCTTTTACTCGGTTAATTATTGTTGGATATACTCAGACGTGAGACAATTTTTATTCAGCAAGTACTTCTATTTATATCGGGTTCCAGAATACTGTGGACTTCGAGTCACGTGACAAACTCATACGTATTTCATGTCATTCTAGTGTTTGTTGATTAGAGTGTAATACATAATCTTGTAATTACGACAGCGAGAAGTCCACGTGCGAGAGGGCAGTATAAGTTGGCTACCTGCTCCCCTGCCCACTGGGAAGAAATGAATCAGTTAAAGGACATCCCCAACAAAGTTTTCATTATTACTGAAACTGTCACAGAATACTTGAACATTATCTCAAAATACAAAACAATATATAATTCCTTGAAACAGTATCGCATGAACAAGTTCACTTTGACAATAAATGAAAACACAGCATATTCAAACTTTCTCTGTTTACTTTAGACATGTTATATTGTGTGATACATAGCCATATTTGAAAATAACATATCTTTCCAACTACTCACCACGTTTCAATGTCACAAGTATCCATATTTGAGATTTCAGTGTGATATTTATTCTAATTATTTTATTTATGAGTATTTTCCCCTTACATAAATCATAACTGTATAAAAAATAAAATGTGGACGGCAGCTTACATTTGAAATCAAAATTCAAATTATTTAGCGATATTAAACATAGAAGCTGTCTTTATACCAGCAGTAATGTTAAACAGGTTCACTTTAACATATAGACACATAATTACTAAGTAATATTATACATACAATACTAACCCTAAATTAGATACAAAATATTAGTGTGGCCTCCAATACCAATTTTATACAAAGACAGATATATAAACCAATACACTTAACAGCAGTGAAGAATCTAACACAGTTTCCTATTATGACAAAAAGAACAATTGTTTATAGATGCCACACACCAAATAACTTGACAATTAGATATGTTGTTTTATTGTGACAGTTTTATTACCTCAGTCATTAACTTGAGAACCATCCTGGACAGTTACGTTCTTTACAGAAAGACCGATCTTTGCGTGGACAGTAAACATGTGAAACTTTATACTAATATTGTACAAAACTACACAGTTATGAAAACCTGTGATTTGTGAAGTCCACAAATTAACACACAATCAACACTTATTATGATACAACAGTCTCGATGAATCGTATATAAAAACTTTTAGTGAAAATAAGTTATTTTCAGTTATTCAGATGTGGAAAAAACTTTTAACAACTTTACAATGAAAATAACATGCTGGAAAACATAACTAAATATAATTTAAACATATATCTAGTAACATAATCCAATATATAAAGTTAACATTTGTTTTCAAAACAGTCTAGCTTCAAACAACCAGAAAAGTTGACAGTTTTATTCATCAACAAACAAGCTGGATTACTGATAACATTCTAGTGTATTTATGAAAACTTATTGTCCAAAACAACTCACACGATAGCATTAATATCAGGGAATTTTGTCAAAATCTATAGAATAAATGAACAGATTTTTAATAATTTACCATCTTCTTTATCAAATGTTTTGTGCACTTAATAGGTGTCACCACTGTTCTTTAAAATACCCACGTCACAGAAATACACTGACAAAGTGATAACCAAACAGTTTTCAGCACCACATGAAAGATTTCTGTAATAATAAAATAAACAGTTAATCTAATTTCCATTAGATCACACATCTAGTTTAAACCAAGTTATATCTTCCATTCAAACTTAAAGGCACTATTTAATTAAAGTCCTTCGTAACTTGTTCAGTGGCTCCTAAACACCTTAACCAACTAACCTTGATTTGTATGACACCCCTGCTACCACAAGTGTTATTAGACCTGTGTCAGGTCAAATGACACCTTAGCCCACTAACCTTGATGTATATGATACCTTGCTACCATGGGTCTAACACCACCCTAACCCACTAACCTGGATTTGTGTAACACCCCTGCTACCACAGGTCAAATAACACCCTAACCCACTAACCTTGATGAATATGACACCCCTGCTACCACAGGTCTAATAACACCCTAACCCACTAACCTTGATGAATATGACACCCCTGCTACCACAGGTCTAATAACACCCTAACCCACTAACCTTGATGAATATGACACCCCTGCTACCACAGGTCTAACACCTTAACCCACTAAACTTATGACCCCTTTGTGTAACACCCCTGCTACCACAGGTCTAATAACACCCTAACCCACTAAACTTAATTTGTGTATCACCCCTGCTACCACAGGTCTAATAACACCCTAACCCACTAACCTTGATGAATATGACACCCCTGCTACCACAGGTCTAACACCTTAACCCACTAAACTTAATTTGTGTATCACCCCTGCTACCACAGGTCTAATAACACCCTAACCCACTAACCTTGATGAATATGACACCCCTGCTACCACAGGTCTAACACCTTAACCCACTAAACTTAATTTGTGTAACACCCCTGCTACCACAGGTCTAATAACACCCTAACCCACTAAACTTAATTTGTGTATCACCCCTGCTACCACAGGTCTAATAACACCCTAACCCACTAACCTTGATGAATATGACACCCCTGCTACCACAGGTCTAACACCTTAACCCACTAAACTTAATTTGTGTAACACCCCTGCTACCACAGACAATATTTTTTGTTATTATATTCTTACATAGTCTCTTCAGTCATACTGCAGGTCATGTGACACAGACACGGTTTGAATCAGACAATACATAAAACATCCATAACCCCTAATTTTGTAAAGGTAAAACGATCAAAACATTATCCAAAATTTACAGAAAAACTACTTAAAGCCATGTTGAACATGAAATACAAAGAACTACATGACTTACAAAAACAAAAAATGAACCTAGACCATCAACTGGCATGCTGCATTAAACCAGAGATTTACAGACTTATACAACGAAACATAAACCAAATCAATACTAAGAATGACAGGGGCAGAAAGATCTGCCACAAGAAAAAACTAGAAAAACTAAGATGCAAACAACAGAAAAGACATCACAACAAACCATTGACAACCTCATAATTAACAGATCCGACTGTCAATTAAACACAGACGAGAAACATCTACTTAACAAAGGACTCAACTTCGCAATAGCACCTAGGTACATTCCAACCTTAGAAATAAAAACATGTTTAGAAGATCTAGCCAGGAGACTTGTGATACTTTCTACAGAAAACAAAAACAAGGAAACAACCAAACACAACCAACAGAAAGAAGATAACTTAGATAATTTTATTGACATCCAACAGCCAAACTTCCCAGGTAAAATTACAAATTTATATTTTTCAGAAACACCTAAAAACAACATCTTAAACGATTTTTTGAAAGACTTTTCTCACAAAACCATCAACATAATTTCACAAAACAGAAAACTAAAAACAAACTTACAAAAAGAGACAATAATTACATTAAAAACCTAAAACAAGACAAAAACATAAAAATTCTAAAAACAGATAAAGGTAACGCTATAGTCATAATGAACACGAATGAACACATCCAAAAAATGAAGAACATCCTATCAGACACGAACAAATTTAACAAAGACACGAGACGCAACTAAACAAATTACTACTACAAATGAAAAAAGCCAACACAATTTCACAAACACTTTATTCCTATCTACGTAAAACCGACTCACGCACACCACAAATATATGGCATTCCCAAAACCTCATAAACCAGATTGTCCATTACGACCAATAATGTCCACAAATGAATCGTTTAAATACAATCTTGGTAAATACATAGCATGGGCATTCTCCAAATATGTAACATCAGCCAGCTCATTCATCAAAGACTCTTTTAATTTCAAGTCTAATCTAAATCAACTTAATCATAAAGCCTTAATGGCCAGTTTCGATGTTATATCCCTCTTTACAGAAGTTCCAACCACTGAAGCCTGCAAGATAGCCTTAGAACTCTATATCCAAGACCCTAACCCATCTATAGACATTCCCAACAACCAATTAGCAACTATCACAGAATTCACCATGATGAAGACAAACTTCATGTTCAACAACCAAAACTATATACAAACAAATGGCCTAAGCATGAGCAACCCAGTATCACCAGTTCTAGCCAATATTTTTATGACACAAGTTGAAACACAAGCAATTAACACAGCATTACATCCACCACTATACTGGTACAGATATGTAGATGACACGGTTGTGGAATTCAAATCTACAGAACACATACTTAATTTTTTCAATCACATTAACTCTATACATCCCAACATTAACTTCACATGTGAACAGGAAGAAAGCAATCACATATCATTTGTTAACTTCAAAATTACAAGAACCGATACACAATTTAAAACACGAATCCACCAAAAATCACCCATACTGGACTATACATTCCTTGGGACTCAGCACATGAAACAAAAACTCAACATACTAAGAAACCAAATAAACACAGACATAAAACTATGCTCACCAGATAAAATTAACAATGAATTAGACAAAATAAAACAATACTTCATCAGTATCAATAAGTTTCCTCCACAAACCGTACAAAATATTATACGCACACACCTAGACAGAAAGCAAAATCAACCAACAAAAGTAAATATATCTGACAAATCAAAAAGTCACGAAACCATATACTGCTGCATACCATATATTCCCGACATCAGCAGACAAATAACCAACATTTGGCAAAAACTAATAACAAAATATGACATTCAGTTAATACCAAATTTATTCAAAACCAGGAACAAAACTAAGATCTATACTATGTAAAAACTACACTGACAAACACCACACCAACATTAGTTATAAAATACAATGTGATAACTGCCACGACTTCTATATTGGAGAAACAAGTAGAAAAATGGAAACCAGATTCAAAGAACATAAAAAGTCACCTTCACACATGAACACTACAAACCAAATAAACACAACATAACCATAGAAAACACCCAGATACTAAATAAAGAAACAAACATAAGCAAATGCAAAATTAAAGAAGTCTTACTTATACAACTCAAGCCCAAAATAAACCAATATAAAGGAACACCTTTTTACCTATATTAATAAATATAATCAAATATCTAAGCACACCCTCTACATTCCTACAATCAAGTACAGAATCCCCTTCAAACATGTTGTCAGCTATCGGTCACTTACCTCTTTCTTTCTTTGTGAACCTGACAATGAATGAAGAAGGTCTAAACGTTGTATGCTCCTCTACATATAGTTTTCTCTACCCATACCAGCCATTTTTACATATATAATACATTAAACAGATATTCTATAACTGTGATTAACTAGCATTTTGTCTCTATAAACATTATTTATCTGATGTCACTCAGCTGGTACTAACTTTAAGATCACCCTTTAGTTTTCCCAAAATTAGAGTTTTAGAGACAGAAAGAAATGAAATACAAGAAAATGTGTAGCTAGAAAAAGGATATATAACTGGTGATAAATAATGGATTAATAAACCTAAATCTGGACACAAGTCGTAACATTATCTTCAAGTTAATTTGTTAAACAAACTATTTATGGTCTGAATGTTATTACAATCCATCACTTCTGTACACTTGAACTAAGTCCAGTCAAATAATACAAAGTAGTGTAATTATAGAAACAACTTCAATACACTACAATAATCAAACAATAAACCAGACACTCATTTCACATTGTATACCCTTTAACACTTATACAATAGAATATTGTAAATGAAGAATAAAGCTTGTTATCAAGATACAATCGAGATCACAATACTATAGACCAGTTCAGATAATAAACACTGCACGTTATTACTACAAAAATCTGAAATTAAAACACCAACAGGCACCTATAATCACTAATGGCACAGCACAGGGTTATATATAGTTATTTACAACGTAAGTCAAGTGGCACTTTCTTCAAAACTGTATGCTGATTCGAAGACGAACTATCCACCTATAGAAGCTTGCAACCTTTCACTAAAGACTTCTTCTTGCTTCGTTTGGGCTGATGTAAGGATATGTTACCATTGTTCGATGGTGGACGGGTCTTGTTTAAATGAGTGAGCTTTGTTGGTGTGACACCTGTTTACAGAAACAGAGAAGAACATTACTGAAGTTGCTTTTATATTAACATTATAAACAAATTCAGGTTAACTAGTCAACACACAAGATGAACCACAAAAGTTATAATGTTTATAAAATGAGACCCAAAACTCAAGTGTTTCAAACAGTTCACTGTTCTCCTGCAGAACTCAAGTGTTTCAAACAGTTCACTGTTCTCCTGCAGAACTCAGGTGTTTCAAACAGTTCACTGTTCTCCTGCAGAACTCAGGTGTTTCAAACAGTTCACTGTTCTCCTGCAGCAGAATAAAACGTTGTGTTTAAACATAACACTTTATTATCTTGAAGAAAAGTAACACCAACAAGTGTCTAACATGTAACATAAAACTCATAACATAACTGAAATGGATCAAAGTAGTCCTTTAAAAAAATGTTATCCATAAATCTAATTAACTAACTGTTTATCTGAGAACTTGCAGTTGGTTCCACTTTGCCAACTGTGACTTCAGGCTCATTCAACTGGTCTATGTACTTCATGGCTAGGTACTGAAAAACTGAAAATTATAAACACATCTTAACACATGCCTCGTACAATAACAATTAGTAATTAGTCATGGCTGGAATCTGTCTATTAAGAAAAATAAAACTTATTGTAAACTCCACTAGATTAATTTAAAATGGAAGCAATGATTAAACATCATCTTACAATCACCAATGTTACAATCTTCTACAAAACATCACCTTACGATCACTAATGTTACAATCTTCTGCAATACAACACCTTACCATCACTAATGTTACAATCTTCTACAATACAACACCTTACCATCACTAATGTTACAATCTTCTATAAAACATCACCTTCTACAAAACAACACCTTACCATCACTAATGTTACAATCTTCTATAAAACAACACCTTACCATCACTAATGTGCCATAATCTTCTACAAAGAACACCTTACCATCACTAATGTTATATCTTCTGCAAAACAACACCTTACCATCACTAATGTTACAATCTTCTATAAAGCATCACCTTTCTACAATACAACACCTTGCCATCACTTAATGTTTTGATCTTCTATAAAGCATCGCGGCGTACAGTACAGCACTTTACCATCACTGAATGTTTGAATCTTCTATAAAACGTCAACGCGGACTTGTACAACACCTTGCCGTCACTGATGTTTACTGATCTTCTATAAAGGCATCGCAGCCCGGTACGCAGTACAGGCACCTTGCCATCACTAATGTTTGCAGTCTTCTACAAACAAACACCTTACCGTCACTGATGTTTTACGATCTTCTATAAAGCATCGCCTTCTACCTGATACAACGCCTTACCGTCACTGATGTTGCGATCTTCTGTAAAGATCAATCGCTTGCCAACCGCAATACGGCTTACCGTCACTTCATGTTGCAATCTTCTATAAAGGCATCAGCCTTGTACATACAGACGCCGCTTACCGTCACTAATGTTACGCAGTCTTCTGTAAAGCGTCATCACCTTCTGCAGTACAACACCTTACCATCACTGTGTTTACAATCTTCTATAAAAGGCATCACCTTCTGCAGTACAAGCACCTTACCATCACTAATGTTTTGCATCTTCTATAAAAGCATCACCTTACAATCACTGATGTTACCAGTCTTCTACAAAAGGCAACACCTTACGGTCACTAATGTTTGCAATCTTCTGCAAAACAACACCTTACGGTCACTAATGTTACAGTCTTCTGCAAAACAACACCTTACGGTCACTAATGTTACGTATCTTCTGCAAAACAACACCTTACGGTCACTAACGTTTGCAATCTTCTATAAAACATCACCTTACGATCACTAATGTTGCAGTCTTCTGTAAAACAACACTTTATGAGTCACTAACGTTGCAATATTCTATAAAACATCGCCCTACGGTCACTAATGTTTTTGCATCTTCTACAAACATCACTTTCTACGATCACTAGCGTTTACGATCTTCTATAAAGGCAACATGCTTACCATCACTAGCGTTACAGATCTTCTGTAAAACAACATCTTGCCATCACTAGCGTTTACATCTTCTATAAAACAACACCTTACCATCACTAGCGTTTACAGTCTTCTATAAAGGCAACACCTTACCACTTAACGTTGCAATCTTCTATAAAACAACATCTTACCATCACTAACGTTTAATCTTCTATAAACAACACTTACCATCACTAACGCATAATCTTCTGTAAAACAACATCTTTACGTCACTAAGCGTTTGATCTTCTGTAAAACAGCACCTTACCATCACTAATGTTACAGATCTTCTACAAGAAACCACCTTATGATCCTTATTCGGAAAACATCACTTTACGTTTTTTACGATCTTCTGTAAAACAACACCTTACCATCGCTTAATCTTCTATCAACATCTGGCTATTACAATAATCTTCTATAAAGGCAATCACCTTACGGTTCTAACTATAATGTTCTATAAACAACACTTCACCTAACGCATAATTCTATAAACAACACTTACCATCACTGGCGTTTGCAGTCTTCTGTAAACAACGGCTTACCATCACTTTACCATCACTATAAATAACGTTACCACAGCGCAATCTTCTGTAAAGACAACACCTTGCCATCACTAACGTTACAGGTCTTCTATAAAACAACGTCTTACCATCACTAGCGTTTACAGTCTTCTGTTAAAGACAGCACTTGCTTACCATCACTTTACATTTACAATCTTCTATAAAACGTCGCCTTCTACAGTACAACACCTTACCATCACTAATGTTTGCAATCTTCTATAAAACAACATCTTACCATCACTAGCGTTACAATCTTCTATAAAACAACACCTTACCATCACTAATGTTACAATCTTCTATAAAACAACATCTTACCATCACTAACGTTACAATCTTCTATAAAACAACACCTTACCATCACTAACATTACAATCTTCTATAAAACAACACCTTACCATCACTGGCGTTACAATCTTCTTTCCGGGACGTTCGGTAAAAATCGTAACCTCAGTCTCTTTGCCAAATCATCAGCTTCTTCCCTATCAACATTTGAAAAGTGAGGTTTAATCATTTATTGATGTCACATTTAAACAATTTTTATCTTTAAAGGTTTCATGTGTTTCAGTGCTATATGAGAGGATACCCACAGTTACAATTGTGAACTGATACATTTTAAAAAGCAGCACACACTGCCAACTCTTACCAAATTATGGTAGTTAACTGTTGCTCCTATAAAGTGGCTCTCAAATTAGAAGTATGTTTTTCAGGTTAAAATATTTTGAACTATGAATCTCTGGTTCACAGTACAGGAATGTTAACCACTAGGCCAAGCCATGTAACATCCATTATTCTGAAACAATTCTAGTTTAAACTCTTCTTTCTAGTTACATTGAAGTCATGGCCTTTCGAATTTCAAATCGAACTAGATGGACTTTGATTCTTAAAAGGGAGCCACATTAAGAATGTGTAATGTACAAATTAAGAAACAAATAGCATTAAAAAGATTAATGGTTTTTAAAAAACTAAAAACATTTCCAATGTGGACAGTGTCACCATCACCAATAACACTGTCTACTGTTATGGATAAACCTTGGGACAGAACATGTTTAAAATGGTGCCGTCATTAAGAGTCTTAACGATGGTAAGACAGTAAAATGTGGCTTAGTGTGTGACCTGAGTGTTACACAGACAACACATTGGTGCATCACTCCCAGATAAGAAAGCGATGAGTTAAAAAACTGTGACCAATGGGTAGTCTGGTCACTCCAAGTCGACTAACAGCTGGCATGGAGCTGAGCCTTGAATACAGGACCATAGTCTATGTATGGAACAGGCACAACAGTGATAGTGCCAGAGTAGATAGACTTAGCTGCAGTTTCAGGTGTAGCTGAGCCTTGAATACAGGACCATAGTCCATGTATGGAACAGGCACAACAGTGATAGTGCCAGAGTGGATAGACTTAGCTGCAGTTCGGCAAGCTCGTTCCTCGCGAATACCATAGCGTGGCCCGGAATCCAGAAAACTGGATAGAAGTAGATGTTAAAGAGAAATGGGCCAGTCAGTTTTGAATATCGGCGAGAACAGGGTGTGAACCAGCGTGAAGTGATTCGGGGCCAGTAGAGAACTAAGCAAGTCACTATAAATCATGCAATTTGAGTAATGCTCAGCTTCTATGTGATCCAGGGCAAGAGAAAAAACATACAGTTCAGCAGTGAACACAAAAGCTGTAGAGGGATTCTGCATGCAACCACCAAACCATGGCATAGCCACACAGTCACCTGATTTGAACCATCTGTATAAATAGGAATGGAAGGATTGTAAGACAGATGTTCAGCAAATAGCAGACAGTATTTCCAATCAGGAGTGTCTACTTGTCTCAGATGAGTTAAAGATAGGTCACAACTGGGGACTGTAAGAAGCCATGGTGAGATGGGCTGACCAGTGGATACAGCAATGTTATCCAGGACAGACCCATTCATCCAACTGCTCCTGGATCTGAAGGCCAAAAGGACAAATGGCAGATCATCTGGTCTGAAAAGTATGGCCCACTGAGGAAGGAAAACACAATTCCAGGTGGGATGCTTTGGTAAGGAACGAAGTTTTGAAGCATACAGTGAAGACAGCTGCAAATGGCAGAGGTGCAAAGAAGGTTCATGAGACCATGTATAAGCTGTGAACTGGGGAAGTGCAGAAAGCTCCAGTGCAGAGCTGAAGTCCTTAATGATGAATAAGGTCCAGTATCTTTAAGGTTGAGGTCCTGGCAGAGCCAGACCAGTGACCCATAGTCAAGTTTTGATCAAATAAGAGCACAATATATCTTTAGCATAGAACATAGATCCATTCCTCAAGTAGTGGAAGAGAGGACACAGAAGATGTTCAGTGCTCTTGTACATTTGACCTGTAGCTGCTTCATGTGTGGTATAAAGGTCAGCTTACGGTCAAAGATAAGCACCAAGTACTTTGTCTCAGGGACCACAGGCAGCACAACTTCACTGATACTGAGTTCAGGATCAGGGTGAATACACGATTGGCAGCAAGCGGTTTTGGAAGAGAGAGAGTTAAAGCCATTTGCTGTGGGGTCCATTTCAGTAAATGATTGAGGGCAGTCTGTAGCTGCCACTGAATATACCTCATGTTGAATTTGAATTCCACCAGTGTAAAGGGACGATTATAGTCATAGAGACAATCAGCTTGAAAGGAAATAAGTGACCACTTTGCCTGAGTCTTGATGGCTAAGAAGGTGAAGGATGATGTAGAGCTGCTAGATACCCGCAAAAGCTTCACCTAGAGTATTGATGATGCTCTGGGTAACAGCTACTGGCCATCAGAGAGCATGATCGAGAGGACAAAATTATATTGCCCACTGACTTTTCGAATTTTGTCCCATATGACTTTGGAACTGGTGGTAGAAGATATGCTGATTGTGAACATAATCCAAGATTCCTTCTGGCTTTGGCGTCTTACCCACCAGCACGTGCACAAGCCTGCTGGAAAGTGACACAGTGGGAAAGTGTGGGATAGCTTTGAGGTATTATCTACCAAACTGGAAAGTGGGAAAGTGATGCAGTTCGAGAGTGTGGAATACCTACTGTGGGATGTTTTTGAGCCTTCTGTACCATGTCTCAGGCAGGATTCCACCACGGACAAGGATATCGTGGAAAATATGTTGAGGTTTTAGAAATACATTGAGCAGCTGCTTATATAATACAGTCAGTCCCTGCTGTCATCTACAGGCGATGGCAGAATCTAGTTCTGAAAGAGGGTCAGTTGACTTGATTTAGCTTCCAACGGGGCATGTGGAATGAGTGGCATCAACCATGACCAGTCTCTCTCAAAATTATAGGAAAATAATCACTGCCTCATGGATTATTGTCAAACCTCCATGAAAAATGGGAGAATAGTGAATGGGAACAAATTAAGAGATCAGTAGCAGTAAAGAACTGACTAGATGCATGAAAATAAGTAGATCAGTGGCAGTAAAGTACTGACTAGATGCATGAAAATAAGTACAATAACCAGTAATGAAAATAGAAAGGTTGTGATCAGAGAGCATTGTTCTATGAAGTGATCCCTCTCATCAATATCAGCATTTCCACAGAGGAGATGATGTCCATTAAAGTTCCCTTGGATTAAAAAGGTAGATGGCAACTGTTCAACAAGAGAATCAAGGTCTGACTGACCACAGGTCTCTTCAGGAGACAGGTAAAGAACAAACAGTGATGGTATGACCCAAGGAAACACAGATGGTTAAGGCCTTCAAGGGTGTGTTGAGTTGCAAAGATAGGATAAGCACATGCTGGTCAACCAACAATGCCACCCCTTCATGCACTCATCCATCACACAGCTTGTTATTTCTGTACACAGAAAACTACCAAAAGGTGACTGTATCAGCAGGTTCCTGTAAAGAAAGACACACAGGATGATGGGAAGCAATCAGTGTTTTGATGTCATCCAGATTAGAACATAAACCTCAACAGTTCCATTGTATCAAGATGGCCATTTTTATTTATGTGGAGGCAAAATGAGTGGAGAAAACTTCTGTTTTTTTTTTCACAGCTTTTCTTTACTGTCTTTACTTTGAGGGACCACAATGGATCCTGCCCTGGGTGGACTGGACATGTCTTTGTAATTGGGGCAGGAGAAGAAGATGTACCAAGGAAATGCCTGTACCCAGAAAAAAAGGATCTTGGGGTTTGCTGGAATGAATGTCAGGGACAGAGATGGATGTTGATGTTGATTCATCAACTATTTTAACCAAGGAGGTGAAAAAACTTTTCATATGGTTTGAGAATGATTCTTTTGGAGGCACAGAGAGATCTGTCTGCACTCCCATTAGTAGCAGGATGAAGTGCAGCAGCATACGTCCAAGATGAAGAGAGTAGGCAACTTTCAAGCATCAGGATAAGTAATGTTTTGAATAGTCTTTAAATGCTGTACCTCTTTTTCTTTCAACTACTTAGAGTAGAGCAAGAATGAAAGTAGAATGGGTGAAAGCCATTGCAGTTGACACAATGGCGTCCATTTCACACTTTCGTAAGCATCGTGGTCCTTGCCACCGTAATGAGCACACATCAAGGAACCTAGCATGGCGTATTTGAGTGACAAACTACTGACACTGGAAACATCAAGAGGGTTTGGGATGTATGGCCATATCTTGCAATTAAGATAACATTCCTTGGTGGTGGCAGGTAGATGCAGTGATACAAATGATAAAATGAGAACACTGGACAGCATTATAATTCCATCTTTGCAAGTGGAAATACGCCTCACTGCAGAAACTCCTTGGGCAGAGAAACCAGTGAGAATCCCCAACTCAGGGATGTTCTTCCCTCAATAATTACTCCCTTGTGACAAATTCAAAATAGCAATGGATATATCTTTGTGTAGTAAGAGAAGTTCACCATGTTTAGATGTGGATGTTTCCACCAATATGTCACCAGAGTGAAGCTTTGGAGAGCCAGCAAGTCCCTCTAATCCCTTCTGAGGAAAAAAAAAGACATTTGCCCTAAAGGTTTGCCTGAGAGAGAATGTAATATGAAGAAGATGAGGTACAACAGGTGTTACAGATGTTGAAGATTGCTGCTCAGAATCTTCAAGGCGTTAGTTGTTTATGTATGAACTATTTTTCACTAATTAAGTTTTTTATTTGGCAGATCCATAATAAAAAAAAAAAAGTTTCAGCACCCACTGACCCCACCACCATGGAACCTTATGAGGGAAGCACTACAGTGCCAAACAAGGACACTGCAGTAATGCCAGTGTTTCATGAGCACTATACTCAAACACCAGCATCAGATACAATGTACACAACATATGTTGAAAACATCCAACACTGATACTTGGTTGAGACCCTCAGGGGCCACCCCAAACTGTCCATCTATAGAAATTCAAGGGCAAAGTGGTGTGTTGGGGTTGGACCCCTCAACCACCAGGATCCTCTCCTCCCCTTCAAGGGTCAAACATGCATGGCAAACACATGGTGGATGTTTAGATCCCAGAGGAGGTAAACTGAAAGAACATAACCTTCCTGGGGAGGTCCCCTCACCACATAGAATTGTTCCAACAGAAGAAATATTAAAAGTTATTTTATTAAGTGTTCAAACATTTCTTGAAATTATATTAAACCAAATAAATTAAATACAAGAAGACAAATCTGAACAGCTGTATTTGTAGAGTTTGAAGATTTTCTTTAAAAAGTGTGAAAACACACACACATTTCTTTGTATTATTGTGGAACCATTAGAAATGAGTTTTATTATTCAATGTTAGAATAATATAAAACTTCTAAGCTATTGTGGTTACATGTTAACCTTCTACAAATCATGAAGAAAACCATTCTATTTAAATGGCTGTTGTTTTGCAGTCTAGCCATAATCAAATTGAGTTCGAGTTGGTTCTAAGACTAAAGCTCCTTCTACTAACATTAAGAGTTACATAATTATTAAGGTTTTAGCTAAACTTAAAAAAACTTACATGCATCACAGGTGATAATCAGGTAGAAACTGTTAGATCTGATCATTGACAGAAAAATAAAACTAAGTGTAAATAACATAAGAAACTCTGTACTTCTTGCTTATTTTTACACTAATAAAATAAAATAAGTGTAAATAACATTAGAAACTCTGTACTTCTTGCTTTCAGTCCACTAAGTCACATTAAGAGCATGGCTTCTTCACCTGATGTACCAAATCACAAACATAACATACATTAGAACTGTTACTGTATAAAATAAACCCAATAAAATATTGAACTGTTGTTACAAAATTTCTTCACATTTTAGAATATTCAACTTGTCTTCACATTATAATAACAGAATACTAGATTAACAAATGATATATAAAAATAATGAAATGGTTCATCTTGGGGAAACATGCAACACAATTGATGGAGTTGGTCCGAGTTATGCAACACAATTTGATGGAGCGTTGGTCCGAGTTATTTATTTACATGTTCCCTCACCAACAAAACACTTCATTATGCTCACAACTCACTGTTTGCATATCTAGTATCAATATCTACACACTTATAATCCAGTCAGTAAACACTTACCTAGTCACCATAGCATCATCTATTAAATCTATCTTGTTCTGAACTAATGCCATATGTATAGTTCCACACTCTTTCTCAACCTATAAAGAAAATATCTCACAGACACAGCTTATGAAAAAAATCTACCCTATTTTTAATCATAATTTAAGAATTATTTTAACACAAAAGTCCAACAGTGATTGAAAAGTTGGTGGAATATCTTGGAATCTCGGAACAAATAATAACACATGACTACAACATAACACTGTGTGTTAACAGCCAAGGATACTCGTTAGATAACAGCCCAAGCGTGGTATTAACGCATAAGGTCACATGTAATCTAATTATAATTTGTTCTCCATCACTTCAGTGTCATGCACAGTCGTCCTGCCTGTTCAACTTGACAAGACTTCTCCTGTATAGATGTTAACACTCTTTTCTCCATCACTAATGAAGTGGTAGCCAGAGTGGTTAGTTCAGTTTTCTACTGCCAAATATCTTGCTACAAGCAATGTGCTACATTACACCTTAAAGTGAGCCACGCTTCCTGATTCTTTTGACATCTAACCTGGAATGTAAGATGCTACTTTATAAAATTTGATTCTCTTTAATAACATTACTTGTCCTTTGTTGACAAAGATTTTCTTTAAAATAGTTTTACTACCCATAGCAGCCATCTTGAGAATATAGGTTCCATAACTTTCCATACCCATAGCAGCCATCTTGGGTTCCATAACTTTCCATACCCTTGCAGCCATCTTGAATACAGATTACCTTTCCATCCCCATAGCAGCCATCTTGAGAATACAGATTACATAACTTTCCATACCCATAGCAGCCATCTTGGGAATACAGATTACATAACTTTCCATACCCATAGCAGCCATCTTGGTGGATTACAGCTTTCCATACCCATAGCAGCCATCTTGAGAACCTGATTACATAACTTTCCATACCCATAGCCATCTTGAGAATACAGATTACATAACTTTCCATACCCAGCAGCCATCTGAGAATACAGATTCCATAACTTTCCATACCCAGCAGCCATCTTGAGAATACAGATTACATAACCCATCCCCATAGCAGCCATCTTGAGTACAGATTACATAACATTCCATACCCATTGACCATCTTGAGAATATGGGTTTAACTTTCCATACCATGCAGCCATCTTGAGAATATAGGTTCCATAACTTTCCATACCCATAGCAGCCATCTTGAGAATACAGATTATAACTTTCCATACCCGCAGCCATCTTGAGAATACAGATTCCATAACTTTCCACAAAATCAAAGTAAATTTCCACAACTCTCAAATCTTGCCGTGTAGTACTCATCTTCGTTTTACAAATGTACCCACCAGAGAATCTTACAATAAACTCAAGTTCTTCAAAACACCAGATTCACAATAGCTAATAAACACAATTACAATAACCAACTTTGTTTGATTAATTATTCAAGCATGTTTCATCAAAACAGAAATGTTTACATTTTTTCCACAACTTTGTACAATTCCAAGGTCTTATATGAATCCTGTCTGAACATTTTCAACCATGTTAGAACAATTGTTCAAACCTGAAATTTTCCTTCCTTTATTTAAATTCTATAACAGTTTTTATCTTTAATCTGACATATCATTAAATAAATAATATACTTATCTCATAAGCATAACAAACATTATCACTGGCACATAGTTTAAATGTTATAACATTATACAAAAGTTACCAAAAACAGAAGTCTCGACAACTCACCTTACTTTTCCAAGATTCAACAGCCTTAAAGGAGTCTCTGTCAACAGTTGAGAACACCAAAACACATGCCTGGGCACCTGACACAGAAAAACAGATATTTACAGAGTTCACTTGAAACTAATGTTCCATAAATCTTGCACTTCAAGTTGTCAGTGTCACTTAAGGAGTATTAATATAATGACTTTCCATAAGTCTACAATGTACTAGCCAAGCTGAATCATGATGTCATTATCTAATAAGCTTTATTTTCTTTAAGCATACCAATATTTATAGCTACATGTAGTCTCTCTGGACAATCTGTCATAAGGTTCTAGTGTTTGTGCACTGATAAACCAGTTGTGTGTGTTTTGGTTAAGATTTCTGGTATCACATCACACAGATATGATCACCTATAACAACACACCAACTTGATCAAATCCCATGGTTTGGTTTGAATTTTGTGCAAAGTTACAAAGGGCCATCTGCACAAGCTGTCTCTAATTTAGTAGGAGAAATTAGAAAGGAGTCATCACCACCCACTGCGGAGAGAAAGGAGTCATCACCACACTGCGGGAGATTGAAAGAGCCCTCACCACCCACTGCCAGAGAGATTGAGGAGTCATCACCACCCACTGCCAGAGAGTAGAAAGAAGCCCTCACCACCCACTGCCAGAGATTAGAAAGGAGTCATCACCACCCACTGCCAGAGATTAGAAAGGTCATCACCACCCTGCCAGAGATTAGAAGGTCATCACCACCCACTGCGGAGAGATTAGAAGGGAGCCCTCACCACCCACTGCCAGAGATTAGAAAGGAGTCATCACCACCCACTGCCAGAGATTAGAAAGGTCATCACCACCCACTGCCGGAGAAAAAAGCCATCACCACCCACTGCCAGATTAGAAAGGAGCCATCACCACCCACTGCCAGAGATTAGAAGGAGTCATCACCACCCACTGCTGGAGATTAGAAAGGGTCATCACCACCCACTGCAGATTAGAAGGGAGGTAGCTAGTCATCACCACAGAGAGATTAGAAAGGAGTCATTACCACCCACTGCCACCTCCTCTTGGGCAACTCTTTTACCAATGAATAGTGGAAATGATTATCACATTAGGCCCCAAGGTTGAAAGAACAAACATGTTTGGTGAGACAGGGATTCTAACCCGATCCTCAGATTGAAAATCAAATGCCTAACCACCTGGCCCAGGCCTTAAATTACGCGTTCTTCTAGAATATCAAAGCTAGTCATGTTTTTTTAAACTCTTTATTTGTGAATGTTTCTTGTTAGTGTTATGAGGTTTATTATCTTTATACAAAACATTACATGCACATGTTTAACATTGTTTTCATTCATTCTCACCGGTAGTAGGCTTTAGTGATAGCATCAAACTCTTCCTGGCCAGCTGTGTCCCACAACATGAGTCTCACATCCTCACCGTCAACTCTGTCAGAAGAACAATATATTAGAGAAACACTACTTTAATCAAAATTCTAGTAGAATCTAACCCTCCTTACACCTATCTGATGTTATGTTCTTGTAAGATGTTTCAAGTTTCCTTTGATAACAAGTCTATCTTGAATATCAAATTTAGTGTTATTTATTTTCAGAAATAATTACACCTTTTGTTACATAAACTGACCACTTACAATCTAAGCACATAAATTGAACACTTACAATCTAAATTTACATAAACTGACCACTTACAATCTAAACAGACCTTTAAAACAGACAATAGGTTATTTTGTCTGACTACCAAGAATGTACAAAACATGAAACCATAGAAACCGTTTACTTGTAAGATGTTTTATACCATTTTCAAATAAAGGCTCAATCAGCACTCAGAATTCACAAACTAACTGTAACCCTACTTTAGTCTTCTGTAAATATTTTCATGAAGTCCATGAAGTAATGAAGCTATGAAATACAGGAGTAAAAAAATAAGATTACATTCACTTGAGGAAGAAGGCTAATGGGAAGAATACTTCCCTCACATAAAGTTACATTCACTTGAGGGAAGGCTAATGGGAGAATACTTCCCTCACATAAAGTTACATTCACTTGAGGGAAGGCTAATGGGAAGAATACTTCCCTCACATAAAGTTACATTCACTTGAATGAGGGAGGCTAATGGGAAGAACTTCCCTTACATAAAGTTACATTCACTTGAAGGAGGCTAATGGGAAGAATACTTCCCTTACATAAAGTTACATTCACTTGAGGGTAGGCTAATGGGAAGAATACTTCCCTCACATAAAGTTACATTCACTTGAGGGAAGGCTATAAGGATTAATACTTCCCTTATATAAAGTTACATTCACTTGAGGGAAGGCTATAAGGATTAATACTTCCCTTATATAAAGTTACATTTCCACATGAATTTTTGTATTTACTTATTTATTTAATATGTTCATTGTCACTGGTCATAACTGAATATTGATGGATCATTCATTCAGGAAAGCTAACTACAAAGATGAAACTATTCAAGCAAAGTTAAATTCACAGAATGTAATATTTTGATCCATGCAATAGTTTGTGACAAATGAATAATTTTCATGTTATAAACAACACCATTAGTAATTAATTCAGCCTTTCATACAGATTATTCTTGTACAATAATCGTACCTACAGAAATGGTAAACTTATTGTCATTCTTATCATCATCATGGAATATTTCTCTTGTCTGTGGAAAACAAATATGTTGATAGTTTTTAATATTTAACTTTGATATTAATAAAGACACTTGGCAGCTCATTTTATACAGCTATATTATCTTATCTTACAACCACTACACAGTTGTTTATCCATCAGCATAGTTCACTGTCTAATATACACAACAGCTTTATTGCTTGTTACTGGTAACTTCAAGATTTATCAAATTAATCTCGACATTTCACACCGTTCAGTCTTTAGCCAATCAGGTAAATGTGATCTATATCAAATACTTTGAAATGTTCTACAGTATGAGTGATGTCATTACAAACTAAACTACAATGGAACACCCTTCATACATAACATGTCTTCTGTGATTCAAGTTTGATATTTGATAAAATACTAAAACTTACACACATAAAAGAAACTAGAGGATTCCTATTTGTATTTACACTTACTCAATCTGTCTTTCAAGAAAGTCCACAATTGTTTTCTTGTAATCATTAGTAAATATTCCCTTACAATATCTCTGAATCATGCTTGACTTGCTTGACTTTCCAACGACAACAACCTAAGGAAAAAACACTATGTATACATAAATATCAAATGATTACAGCCTACAAGGACACCTACATCTTACATCCACAACAGTAACTCATATGTATACATACAAACTACTGTAAAGTGAATATAGGATTATATTAGTTGTTTAACCACAAACTTCTGTATTGAAGAAGGAAACAGAAGGTCTATTTAACAACACACTAAAAAGAAGGGTTTACATTTAACACCACAAGTAACACAGACAGGCCTATATTTAACACCACAAGTAACACAGACAGACCTATATTTAACACCACAAAGTGAACAGACAGGTCCTATATTTAACACAAGTAAACAGACAGGTCTATATTTAACACAAGTAACACAGATAGGTCTATATTTAACACAAGTAACACAGAAGGGTCTATATTTAACACAAGTAACACAGAAGGGTCTATATTTAACACAAGTAACACAGAAGGGGTCTATATTTAACACAAGTAACACAGATAGGTCTATATTTAACACAAGTAACACAGAAGGGTCTATATTTAACACAAGTAACACAGATAGGTCTATATTTAACACAAGTAACACAGAATAGGTCTATATTTAACACAAGTAACACACAGATATGGGTCTATATTTAACACAAGTACACACAGAGGGTCTATATTTAACACAAGTAACACAGAAGGGTCTATATTTAACACCAAGTT
>NW_027467777.1:29366339-29469823 GCF_004210375.1 Tachypleus tridentatus | reverse complement strand
AATAGTACTATAAGTACACTACTAGTGTTATATAACATAATAATGGTGTGAAATGACCACTATAAATATACTTCTAGGGGTTCTAAACTATAATAATGAGTGTAAAATGACCACTATAAAGTACACTTCTAGTGTTCTATACCATAATAATTGGTGTGAAATGAGATTACTATATAGAAAAATTACACTTGTAGTGTTCTATATGATAATAATTGTTGTGAAATAACTTACACTATAGAGTACACTTCTATTGTTATATACTATAATAATTGTTGTGAAAATGGTCACATAAGTTCACTACTAGTGTTCTCTTGGTGTGATATGAATAATATAGAAATTTACACTTCTAGTGTTCTATACCTTAATAATTGTTGTGAAATAACCACTATAATTACACTTCTAGTCTTTTTATACTAATAATAATTGGTGTGAAATGACCACTATAAGTACACTTCTAGTGTTCTATAACATAATAATTGGTGTGAAATGACCACTATAAATACACTTCTAGTGTTCTATACTATAATAATTGGTGTGAAATGACCACTATAAGTACACTTCTAGTGTTCTATACCTTAATAATTGGTGTGAAATAACCACTATAAGTACACTTCTAGTGTTCTATACCATATAATAATTGGTGAGAAATGACCACTATAAATACACTTCTAGTGTTCTATACAATAATAACTGGTGTGAAATGACCATTATAAGTAAACTTCTAGTGTAATAATTAATTGCTAGTTGATGTGGAATGACCACTATAAGTACTTCTAGTGTTCTATACAATAATAACTGTTGAAGTGAAATGACCACTATAAGAGTTCACTTCTAGTGTTCTATACCATAATAATTGGTGTGAAATGACCACTATAAGTACTTTCTTCTAGTATTCATATACTATAATAATGGTGTGAAATGACCTACTATAGAATTACACTTCTAGTGTTCTATTCCATAATAACTGGTGTGAAATATCCACTATAAGTACACTTCCTGTATTATATACTATAATAATGGTTGTGAAATGACCACTATAAGTACACTTCTAGTGTTCTATACTTTAATAATTGGTGTGAAATAAACACTATAAGTTCACTTCCACTGTTATATAATTATAATAATTGTTTGTGAAATAACCACTAAAAATACACTTCTATGTTATATACTATAATAATTGGTGTGAAATGATCACTGTAAGTACACTTCTAGTGTTCTATACCATAATAATTGGTGTGATGATGACCACTATAAATACACTTCTAGTGTAATATACCACTATAATAATTGGTGTGTGAAATGACCACTATAAGTACACTTCTACAGTGTTCTATACAATAATAACTGCTGCAGAATAATAACTATAAGTACTGTTTCTTAATGTTCCTATACAATAATAACTGGTGTGAAATGACCACTATCTAAGTACACTTCTAGTGTTCTATTCAATTATAATTGGTGAAAAAATGACCAATTTTTCAAGTGTATATATCTAAAATACCTGGTGTGAAATGACCATTATAAGTTCACTTCTAGTGTTCTATACCTTAATAATTGGTGTGAAATAACCACTATAAGTGAACACTTCTAGTGTTCTATACTATAATAATGGTTATTGAAATGAGTCACTATAAGTACACTTCTAGTGTTCTATACAATAATAATGTTTATTGAAATAACCACTATAAGTACACTTCTACTGTTATATATACTATAATAATAAGTTTGTGTGAAATGACGAATTTAAGTACACTTCTATTGTTCTATACCATAATAATTGGGTGAAATGATTACTATAAGTACACTTATAGTGTTATATACCATAATAATTGGTGTGAAATGACTACTATAAGTACACTTCTAGTGTTCTATTCCATAATAACTGTGTGAAATAACCACTATAAGTACACTTCTAGTTGTTACATACTATAATAATTGGTGTGAAATAATCACTCTAAGTACACTTCTAGTGTTCTATACGATAATAATTGTTGTGAAATAACCACTAAAAGTACACTTCCACTGTTCTATACTATAATAATTGGTGTGAAATGACCACTTTAAATTACACTTCTAGTGTTCTATACCATAATAATTGGTGTGAAATGATTACTATAAGTACACTTTTGTGTTATATACTATAATAATTGGTGTGAAATGACTACTATAAGTACACTTCTAGTGTTCTATTCCATTATAACTGTTTGAAATAACCACTATAAATATACTTCTAGTGTTACATACTATAATAATTGGTGTGAAATAATCACTCTAAGTACACTTCTAGTGTTCTATACCATAATAATTGGTGTGAAATGACCACTATAAAAATACTTCTAGAGTTCTACACTATAATAATTACTGTAAAATGACCACTATAAGTACACTTCTAGTATTCTTTACCATTATAATTGGTGTGAAATAACCATTATAAGTACACTTCTAGTATTCTATACAATAATAACAGGTGCGAAATGACCACTAAAGTTCACTTCTAGTGTTCTATACAATAATAACTGGTGTGAAATGATCACTATAAGTACAATTCTAGTATTGTATACTATAATAACTGATGTGAAATGACGGAAATATAAGTACACTTCTAGTGTTCTATTCTATTATAACTGCTGAAAAATGACCAATATTAGTACAATTCTAGTGTATGTATAAAAAACTGGTGTGAAATGACCATTATAAGTACACTTCTAGTGTTCTATACCTTAATAATTGGTGTGAAATAACCACTAGAAGTACACTTCTAGTGCTATATACTGTAATAATCAGTGTGAAATGATTAATGAACGTACACTTCTAGTGTTCTATACCATAGTAATTGGTGTGAAATTACCACTATAAGTACACTTCTAGTGTTTTATAGAATAATAATTGGTGAGTAATGACCACTATAAGTACACTTCTAGTGTGCTATACAACAATAACTGGTGCGAAAAGACCATTATAGGTAAACTTCTAATGTATATATCAAAAATACCTGGTGTGAAATCACCATTATAAATACACTTCTAGTGGCCTATACCATAATAATTGGTGTGAAATTATTACTATAAATGCACTTGTAGTGTTCTATACAATAATAATTGGTGTGAAATGATCACTGTAAGTATACTTCTAGTGTTCTATACCATAGTAATTGGTGTGAAATAACCACTATAAATACACTTATAGTGTTCTGCACTATAATAATTGGTGTAAAATTACCACTATAAGTACACTTCTTGTGTTCTATTCCATTATAACTGGTGAGAAATGACCATTATATGTACACTTCTATTGTTCTATACAATAATAACTGGTGTGAAATTACTACTATAAGTACACTTCTAGTGTTCTATACCATAATAATTGTTTTGAAATGATGACTATAAATTTACTTATAGAGTTATATACCATAATAATTGGTGTGAAATGACCACTATAAGAACACTTCTAGTGTTCTATACCATTATAACTGTTGCGAGATAACCACTATAAGTTCACTTTAAAGTGTTCTAGTCAATATAACTGGTGTTAAATTAATACTACATTAGTACACTTCTAGTTTTATATACTATAATAATTGGTGTGAAATGAACACTATAAGTACACTTCTATTGTTCTATTCCATTATAATTGTGGTGAAATAACCACTATAAGTACACTTCAAGTGTTTTACCATAATAATTGGTGTGAAATGACCACTATAAGTACATTTCTAGTGTTATATACCATAATAATTGGTGTGAAATAATCACCACTCTAAGTACACTTATAGTGTTCTATATGATAATAATTGTTGTGAAATAACCACTATAAGTACACTTCCACAGTTATATACTATAATAATTGTTGTAAAATGGTCACTGTAAGTTCACTACTAGTGTTCTATTGGTGTGATATGAGTAATATAAGTACACTTCTATTGTTCTATACCTCAATAATTGTTGTAAATAACCACTAAAGTACACTCTAGTCTTTTTATACAATAATAATTGGTGAGTAATGACCACTATAAGTACACTACTAGTGTTATATAACATAATAATTGGTGTGAAATGACCACTATAAATATACCTCTAGGGTTCTAAACTATAATAATTAGTGTAAATGACCACTATAAGTACACTTCTAGTGGTCTATACCATAATAATTGGTGTGAAATGATTACTATAAGTACACTTGTAGTGTTCTATATGATAATAATTGTTGTGAAATAACCACTATAAGTACACTTCCACAGTTATATACTATAATAATTGTTGTAAAATGGTCACTGTAAGTTCACTACTAGTGTTCTATTGGTGTGATATGAATAATATAAGTACACTTCTATTGTTCTATACCTCAATAATTGTTGTAAAATAACCACTAGAAGTACACTTCTAGTCTTTATACAATAATAATTGGTGAGTAATGACCACTATAAGTACACTACTAGTGTTATATAACATAATAATTGGTGTGAAATGACCACTATAAATATACTTCTAGGGTTCTAAACTATAATAATTAGGTGTAAAATGACCATTATAAGTACACTTCTACTGTTCTATACCTTAATAATTGGTGTGAAATAACCACTAGAAGTATATTTATAGTGTTATATACTATAATAATTGGTGAGAAATCACCACTGGTTAAAGTACACTTCTAGTGTTCTATACAGTAATAATTGGTGAGAAATGACCACTATAAGTGCACTTCAAGTGTTCTATTCCATTATAACTGGTGAGAAATGAACATTATATGTACACTTCTAGTGTTCTATACAATAATAACTGGTGCAAAAAAAGACCATTGTAAGTAAACTTCTTGTGTTCTAATTTATTATAATTTGTGTGAAATGACCACTATAACTTACACTTCTATTGTTCTATACAATAATAATTGGTGTGAAATGACCACTATAAGTACACTTCTAGTGTTCTATTCCATTATAAGTTCTTGTGAAATAACCACTATAAGTAGGACTTCTAGTGTTCATACTATAATAACTGGTGTGAAATAATCACTATAAGTACACTTCTAGTGTTCTATACCATAATAATTGTTGTGAAATAACCACTATAAGTACACTTCTACTGTTATATACTATAATAATTGGTGTGAAATGATCACTATAAGTACACTACTAGTGTTCTATACCATAATAATTGGTGTGAAATGACCACTATAAATATACTTCTAGTGTTCTATACTATAATAATTGGTGTAAAATGACCACTATAAGTACACTTCTAGTGTTCTATACCATTATAATGGTGTGAAATAACCACTATAAGTACACTTCTAGTGTTCTATACAATAATAACAGGTGTGAAATGACCACTAAAAGTTCACTTCTAGTGTTGTATACTATAATAACTGATGTGAAATGACGACTATAAGTACACTTCTAGTGTTCTATTCTATTATAACTGCTGAAAAAATGACCAATATTAGTACACTTCTAGTGTATATATAAAAAACTTATGTGAAATGACCATTATAAGTACACTTCTAGTGTTCTATACCTTAATAATTGGTGTGAAATAACCACTAGAAGTACACTTCTAGTGTTATATACTATATAATTGGTGTGAAATGATTAATGAACATTACACTTCTAGTGTTCTATACCATAGTAATTGGTGTGAAATAACCACTATAAGTATACTTCTAGTGTTATATACAATAATAATTGGTGAGAAATGACCACTATAAGTACACTTCTAGTGTTCTATAGAATAATAATTGGTGTGTAATGACCACTATAAGTACACTTCTAGTGTGCTATACAATAATAACTGGTGCAAAAAAGACCATTATAGGTACACTTCTAGTGTCATATATCAAAATAACTGGTGTGAAATGACCACTATAAATACACTTCTAGTGTTCTATACCATAATAATTGGTGTGAAATTATTACTATAAATACACTTCTAGTGTTCTATATAATAATAATTGTTGTGAAATAACCACTATAAGTACACTTCCACAGTTATATACTATAATAATTGTTGTAAAATGGTCACTATAAGTTCACTACTAGTGTCTTCTATTGGTGTGATATGAGTAATATAAGTACACTTCTATTGTTCTATACCTCAATAATTGGTGTAAAATAACCACTAGAAGTACACTTCTAGTCTCTTTATACAATAATAATTGGTGAGTAATGACCACTATAAAGTATACTTCTAGTGTTAGTACAATATAAACATAATAATTGGTGTGAAATGACCACTATAAATATACCTCTAGTGTTCTAAACTATAATAATTAGTGTAAAATGACCACTATAAGTACACTTCTAGTGGTCTATACCATAATAATTGGTGTGAAATGATTACTATAAGTACACCTCTAGTGTTCTATATGATAATAATTGTTGTGAAATAACCACTATAAGTACACTTCCACAGTTATATACTATAATAATTGTTGTAAAATGGTACACTGTAAGTTCACTACTAGTGTTCTATTGGTGTGATATGAATAATATAAGTACACTTCTATTGTTCTATACCTCAATAATTGTTGTGAAATAACCACTAGAAGTACACTTCTAGTCTTTTATACAATAATAATTGGTGAGTAATGACCACTATAAGTATACACTACTAGTGTTATATAACATAATAATTGGTGTGAAATGACCACTATAAATATACTTCTAGGGTTCTAAACTATAATAATTGGTGTAAAATGACCATTATACAAGTACACTTCTACTGTTCCATACCTTAATAATTGGTGTGAAATAACCACTAGAAGTATATTATCAATTGATATATACTATAATAATTGGTGAAATCACCACTACAAGTACACTTCTAGTGTCCTATACATAATAATATGGTGGTAATGACCATTATAAGTGCACTTCTAGTGCTACTATTCCATATTATAACTGGTGAGAAATGAACATTATATGTACACTTCTAGTGTTCTATACAATAATAACTGGTGTGAAAAAGACCATTGTAGGTAAACTTCTGTGTTCTATTTATTATAATTGGTGTGAAATGACCACTATAACTACACTTCTATTGTTCTATACAATAATAACTGGTGCAAAAAGACCATTATAGGTAAACTTCTAGTGTATATATCAAAATACCTGGTGTGAAATCACCATTATAAATACACTTCTAGTGTTCTATACCATAATAATTGGTGTGAAATGATTGTTATAAATACACTTCAGTAGTGTTCTATATAATAATAATTGTTGTGAAATAACCACTATAAGTACACTTCTACAGTTATATACTATAATAATTGTTGTAAAATGGTCACTTTATTAAGTTCACTACTAGTGTTCTATTGGTGTGATATAGATGTATATAAGTACACTTCTATTGTTCTATACCTCAATAATTGTTGTAAAATAACCACTATAAGTACACTTCTAGTGTTTTATAGAATAATAATTGGTGAGTAATGACCACTATAAGTACACTTCTAGTGTGCTATACAACAATAACTGGTGCAAAAAGACCATTATAGGTAAACTTCTAGTGTATATATCAAAATACCTGGTGTGAAATGACCACTTATAAATACACTTCTAGTGTTCTATACCATAATAATTGGTGTGAAATTATTAATATAAATGCACTTGTAGTGTTCTATATAATAATAATTGTTGTGAAATAACCACTATAAGTACACTTCCACAGTTATATACTATAATAATTGTTGTAAAATGGTCACTGTAAGTTCACTACTAGTGTTCTATTGGTGTGATATGAGTAATATAAGTACACTTCTATTGTTCTATACCTCAATAATTGTTGTAAAATAACCACTAGAAGTACACTTCTAGTCTTTTATACAATAATAATTGGTGAGTAATGACCACTATAAGTATAACTACTAGTGTTATATAACATAATAATTGGTGTGAAATGACCACTATAAATATACCTCTAGGGTTCTAAACTATAATAATTGGTGTAAAATAACCACTATAAGTACACTTCTAGTGGTCTATACCATAATAATTGGTGTGAAATGATTACTATAAGTACACTTGTAGTGTTCTATATGATAATAATTGTTGTGAAATAACCACTATAAGTACACTTCCACAGTTATATACTATAATAATTGTTGTAAAATGGTCACTGTAAGTTCACTACTAGTGTTCTATTGGTGTGATATGAATAATATAAGTACACTTCTATTGTTCTATACCCTCAATAATTGTTGTAAAATAACCACTAGAAGTACACTTCTAGTCTTTTATACAATAATAATTGGTGAGTAATGACCACTATAAGTACACTACTAGTGTTATATAACATAATAATTGGTGTGAAATGACCACTATAAATATACTTCTAGGGTTCTAAACTATAATAATTAGTGTAAAATGACCATTATAAGTACACTTCTACTGTTCTATACCTTAATAATTGGTGTGAAATAACCACTAGAAGTATATTTATAGTGTTATATACTATAATAATTGGTGAGAAATCACCACTACAAGTACACTTCTAGTGTCCTATACAGTAATAATTGGTGAGGTAATGACCATTATAAGTGCACTTCTAGTGTACTATTCCATTATAACTGGTGAGAAATGAACATTATATGTACACTTCTAGTGTTCTATACAATAATAACTGTGCAAAAAGACCATTGTGGTAAACTTCTTGTGTTCTAATTTATTATAATTGGTGTGAAATGACCACTATAACTACACTTCTATTGTTTATACAATAATAATTGTTGTGAAATAACCACTATAAGTACACTTCTAGTGTTCTATTCACATTATAACTGGTGACAGAAATAACCACTATAAGTATACTCTAGTGTTACATACTATAATAACTGGTGTGAAATAATCACTCTAAATACACTTCTAGTGTTCTATGATAATAATTGTTGTGAAATAAGCACTATAAGTACACTTCCACTGTTATATACTATAATAATTGGTGTGAAATGATCACCTAATAAGTACACTACTAGTGTTCTATACCATAATAATTGGTGTGAAATGACCACTATAAATATACTTCTAGTGTTCTACACTATAATAATTGGTGTAAAATGACCACTATAAGTACACTTCTAGTGTTCTATACCATTATAATTGGTGTGAAATAACCATTATAAGTACACTTCTAGTATTCTATACAATAATAACAGGTGCGAAATGACCACTAAAAGTTCACTTCTAGTGTTCTATACAATAATAACTGGTGTGAAATGATCACTATAAAAGTACAATTCTAGTATTGTATACTATAATAACTGATGTGAAATGACCACTATAAGTACACTTCTAGTGTTCTATTCTATTATAACTGCTGAAAAAATGACCAATATTAGTACACTTCTAGTGTATATATAAAATAATTGGTGTGAAATGACCATTATAAGTACACTTCTAGTGTTCTATACCTTAATAATTGGTGTGAAATAACCACTAGAAAGTACACTTCTAGTGTTATATACTGTAATAATCAGTGTGAAATGATTAATGAACGTACACTTCTAGTGTTCTATACCATAGTAATTGGTGTGAAATTACCACTATAAGTATATTTCTAGTGTTATATACAATAATAATTGGTGAGATATCACCACTATAAGTACACTTCTAGTGTTTTATAGAATAATAATTGATGAGTAATGACCACTATAAGTACACTTCTAGTGTGCTATAAAACAATAACTGGTGCGAAAAGACCATTATAGGTAAACTTCTAGTGTATATATCAAAATACCTGGTGTGAAATCACCATTATAAATACACTTCTAGTGGCCTATACCATAATAATTGGTGTGAAATTATTACTATAAATGCACTTGTAGTGTTCTATATGATAATAATTGTTGTGAAATAACCACTATAAGTACACTTCCACAGTTATATACTATAATAATTGTTGTAAAATGGTCACTGTAAGTTCACTACTAGTGTTCTATTGGTGTGATATGAGTAATATAAGTACACTTCTATTGTTCTATACTTCAATAATTGTTGTAAAATAACCACTAGAAGTACACTTCTAGTCTTTTATACAATAATAATTGGTGAGTAATGACCACTATAAGTACACTACTAGTGTTATATAACATAATAATTGGTGTGAAATGACCACTATAAATATACTTCTAGAGTTCTAAACTATAATAATTAGTGTAAAATGACCACTATAAGTACACTTCTAGTGGTCTATACCATAATAATTGGTGTGAAATAATTACTATAAGTACACTTGTAGTGTTCTATACAATAATAATTGGTGTGAAATGATCACTGCAAGTATACTTCTAGTGTTCTATACCATAGTAATTGGTGTGAAATAACCACTATAAATACACTTATAGTGGTCTGCACCATAATTATTGGTGTAAATTACCACTATAAGAACACTTCTTGTGTTCTATACCATTAATAACTGGTGTGAAATGATCACTATAAGTACACTTCTGTGTTCTATTCCATTAATAACTGGTGTGAAATGACCACTATAAGTACACTTCTAGTGTTATATTCCATTATTACTGGTGTGAAATGACCACTATAAGTTCACATCTAGTGTTCTATACAATAATAACTGGTGTGAAATGACCATTATAAGTACACTTCTACTGTTCTATACCTTAATAATTGGTGTGAAATAACCACTAGAAGTATATTTATAGTGTTATATACTATAATAATTGGTGAGAAATCACCACTACAAGTACACTTCTAGTGTTATATAACATAATAATTGGTGTGAAATGACCACTATAAATATACTTCTAGGGTTCTAAACTATAATAATTAGTGTAAAATGACCATTATAAGTACACTTCTACTGTTCTATACCTTAATAATTGGTGTGAAATAACCACTAGAAGTATATTTATAGTGTTATATACTATAATAATTGGTGAGAAATCACCACTATAAGTACACTTCTAGTGTCCTATACAATAATAATTGGTGTGAAATAACCACTATAAGTACACTTCTAGTGTTCTATTCCATTATAACTGCTGTGAAATAACCACTATAAGTATACTTCTAGTGTTACATACTATAATAACTGGTGTGAAATAATCACTCTAAGTACACTTCTAGTGTTCTATACGATAATAATTGTTGTGAAATAAGCACTATAAGTACACTTCCACTGTTATATACTGTAATAATTGGTGTGAAATGATCACTGTAAGTACACTACTAGTGTTCTATACCATAATAATTGGTGTGAAATGACCACTATAAATATACTTCTAGAGTTCTACACTATAATAATTACTGTAAAATGACCACTATAAGTACACTTCTAGTATTCTATACCATTATAATTGGTGTGAAATAACCATTATCAGTACACTTCTAGTATTCTATACAATAATAACAGGTGCGAAATGACCACTAAAAGTTCACTTCTAGTGTTCTATACAATAATAACTGGTGTGAAATAACCATTATAAGTACACTTTTAGTGTTCTATACTATAATAATTGGTGCAAAATGACCACTATAAGTACAATTCTATTGTTCTATTCCATTATAATTGTGGTGAAATAACTACTATAAGTACACTTCTCGTGTTATATAGTGTAATAATCGGTGTGAAATAATCACTGTAAGTACACTTGTAGTGTTATATACCATAATAATTGGTGTGAAATAATCACTATAAGTACACTTATAGTGTTCTATACAATTGTAACAGGTGCGAAATGACCAGTACAAGTACACTTCTGGTGTTATATACTATAATAATTGGTGTGAAACATTTCTCTATCGTTCAATTTTTACCAGTCTATTTCACCCTTGTGTCTGATTAGATTTGTGATTAATTTTCAACCATTTCCCAGAAGTTGTGTGGAATGATTCTACCAGTTATGATGTTACCAGCAACCTTAGTAACTTGACGACATTAACTGTAAATAGTCTTAAACATACCTGTTGAAAGTTACCAGCTTTTAGCATGTTTTAATGATCTTGTGTGACGGTTTGACACAGTCAAGAGTTGGAAAACAGTAATGCCATACAGTATATACAACCACTAGCTTGTCTTGAACGCGGTTACAAAGATATGACGAAAACTGAGTTTGTTTATATTTACTCTAGAACGTCTTGAAAGACGCTATTGATTGCATTTACACTAAGCCTTTTCAAGCCGTGTGAAGGTCGGAAAAAAAGCGGATCCAAACAAGAAAGACAAAGCGCTCGTGCTTTTATATACGTGCTAGTGAAAGATGCCATGCGCCTTTTCCTGTTACAAATCGAGTAAATAAGTCTAGAGAGTGAGTGAAAGGGCGCTCTTGATCGGTCAAGAAACTATGGTAAACAACTCCTAACTGGCTTATTTTCATATTTGTATTAATTATTTAATCATGGGAGTTTGACACGAGAGTAGCTAAAATGGTATCGTTTAAAGCGTTTTGTAAAAACAACACACATACAAAGAAACAAAACTTTTTAGACCAATGACCAGTAATTTAGTTGTTGTTTTTTTATACGACGCTTCGCCTAACGGTTTTTTTTTTTCAAAAGGTAACCGCACTGAACCAAAGGGCAGACTTATAAAATGTAATCGGTTCTGCAAATAGTATTTTTTTTAAGTGTCGTCTGACATGCAGATATGTTTCCAACAGTAACAGTTTGTTAAAGAAATAAACACAATAATTATAACAATGTTAGTGTGTACGTGCTTACATACACGTTTGTAACTTCAGATACAGAAATAAATATGCTTTGAATATATGGATACAAAAATAACTTCACACACAGACGGACAAACACAAATGTATGACAGTTTGCTGTCTAGATGTGAAATTGTAACATAAAAATTATACTTTTGTGATGAATAGAATATTTTAAATCTTGGTAGTAGGTTTCGTTTTGAAGGTGCTGGCATGGCCTAGCGCGTTGAGGCGTGCGACTCTGTAATCTGAGGGTTGCGGGTTCGCGCCCGAGTCGCCCCTAAACATGCTCGTCCTCCCAGCCGTGGGGGCGTTATAATGTGACGATCAATCTCACTATTCGTTGGTAAAAGAGTAGCCCAAGAGTTGGCGGTGGGTGGTGATGACTAGCTGCCTTCCTCTAGTCTTACACTGCTAAATTAGGGACGGCTAGCACAGATAGCCCTTGAGTAGCTTTGTGAAGAAATTCCAAAACAAACAAACAAACGTTTTGAAGTTACAGGAAAGTGAACTAAACAAAGTGATTTACTTATTGGTTAACATGTTCCAATCACAGTTCCGGATTCATCTTGAATTTAAAACGATGTCCCGGAACGTGAAGGAACGTTTACCTAACAAGTTAAGCCTAAATATTTTATAATGTTTAGGCTTTATTTCTGAACAATTAATACATTATATAAATGATATATATACATGTTCATTGTTCTAATAGATTAATGCTAAGCTGACATCTTTCCTCATGAAGAACAAGTTACTTTTTAATACATATATCTGTCGATGTCGCTTACTGCTAAGCGGTAGGTTAAATGACATATAAACCTAAGTTTCTCGTGGGATGCCCCATTTAGCTGTTTGAAACCAGCTTATTACTGTGTTAAGCATGTGTCAGATATACTGCACGTGAAGTGATGACGTAGTGCCCTGAACGATCTCGTGAGAGAAATTATACATCTGCTTTCCATTTCACGTAAGCAGAGAGTAGTCGAGTAGGACGAGGAGAGATGGGGTTTGAGTTATGGGGCTGGGAAGAGGGGTAGCACATTCCTTGATCTAGACATCTCTGAAATAGCTCTATTAGTTGGTCAATTGTTTTCATTTGTTTTCTCCAAATTAATTTAGGGTTTCTGATGGGTTTTTTTTTTTTAAATAATCTAGATTTTTCTGCTTTGTTTAGGTTATGCGGTTTAAAAATATTTTAACTGTAGCCTCATAGAACCTATTTCATTTGACGTTAAGGAGTGTATATAACATTAAAAATAGAATGTGCTTCCAAGAAAGTGGCGGCATGTTGGCTTAGGTGCCGGGTAGTTTTGAATAACTTGATAAACAAAAAGACATCTAGATATAAAAATTAACCCGGTAAATAATTTAGATGATTTAATAATGTTATAAAACAAAAACTAAAAACATATGATGATTAGAATACCCTGATTCATAAGTTGTCTACTTTCGCTATTGTCCACGTTATCGGCTTTAATCCCAACAACACGTAACGATGTTCGGCCAGTTTATAAGATTAATATTTGTCCTAAATATACATACTAAATTAAGAATACAAAATAGTCTTCACAGTGAAATGGAATACATGAAAAACGATAAAGTAAACACATTAAACATATTGAATGTTTTAACAAAACTAACGTTACAGAAGTAAGTCTAATTTAACTTCACATAAGTGGTAGTCATCACATATAACACTCTGAGTCATGCTTGTGACATCATATGCACTAAGACAGAAAGAGTAATAAAATACAGTACGAACTAAGATAAACTGTAGTAACATTAATCAAAGATAAGACTGTAGTTATATCATATAAACTAAGAGTAGAACATAGTGGCATCATATAATCAAAGATAAAGTGTAGTAACATTAATCAAAGATAAGACTGTAGTAACATCATATATGAACAAATATAAGACTGTAGTAACATCATATATGAACAAATATAAGACTGTAGTAACATCATATATGAACAAATATGAGACTAGTAACATCAATAAATGTACAACTGTAAACACATCATTTAATCAATCTTTTAAATATTGTTACCTTCAGGTGTTAGTGTTCATATTTCATTTCAATTACCACATTGGTGAAAACAATATCTAATTAACTTAATGTATAAAGGTTGTTATGCAATATACGACTTACTATTTTTTATAAACTCTATATACTAGTTACTGTTATTTATAAGCTCCATATACTAGTTACTGGTGTTAATAAGCTCCATATACTAGTTACTGTTTTTTATAAGCTCCATATAGAAGTTACTGTTTTTTATAAGCTCCATATACTAGTTACTGGTTTTTATGAGCTCCATATACAAGTTACTGTTTTTTATAAGCTCCATATACTAGTACTGGTTTTTATAAGCTCCATATACTAGTTACTGGTTTTTATGAGCTCCATATACTAGTTACTGGTTTTTATAAGCTCCATATACTAGTACTGTTTTTTATAAGCTCCATATACTAGTTACTGGTTTTTATGAGCTCCATATACTAGTTACTGTTGTTTATAAGCTCCATATACTAGTTACTGTTTTTTATAAGCTCCATATACTAATTACTGTTTTTTATAAGCTCCATATACTAGTTACTGTTTTTATAAGCTCCATATACTAGTTACTGGTTTTTATGAGCTCCATATACTAGTTACTGTTTTTTATAAGCTCCATATACTAGTTACTGTTTTTTATAAGCTCCATATACTAGTACTGTTTTTTATAAGCTCCATATACTAGTTACTGGTTTTTATAAGCTCCATATACTAGTTACTGTTTTTTATAAGCTCCATATACTAGTACTGTTTTTTATGAGCTCCATATACTAGTTACTGTTTTTTATAAGCTCCATATACTAGTTACTGTTTTTTATAAGCTCCATATACAAGTTACTGTTTTTTATAAGCTCCATATACTAGTTACTGGTTTTTATGAGCTCCATATACAAGTTACTGTTTTTTATAAGCTCCATATACTAGTACTGGTTTTTATAAGCTCCATATACTAGTTACTGGTTTTTATGAGCTCCATATACTAGTTACTGGTTTTTATAAGCTCCATATACTAGTTACTGGTTTTATGAGCTCCATATACTAGTTACTGTTTTTTTATAAGCTCCATATACTAGTTACTGTTTTTTATAAGTTCCATATACTAGTTACTGTTTTTTATAAGCTCCATATACTAGTTACTGTTTTTTATGAGCTCCATATACTAGTTACTGATTTTTATAAGCTCCATATACTAGTACTGGTTTTTATAAGCTCCATATAGTAGTTACTGGTTTTTATGAGCTCCATATACTAGTTACTGGTTTTTATGAGCTCCATATACTAGTTACTGGTTTTTATGAGCTCCATATACTAGTTACTGTTGTTTATAAGCTCCATATACTAGTTACTGTTTTTTATAAGCTCCATATAGAAGTTACTGTTTTTTATAAGCTCCATATACTAGTTACTGTTTTTTATGAGCTCCATATACTAGTTACTGATTTTTATAAGCTCCATATACTAGTACTGGTTTTTATAAGTTCCATATAGTAGTTACTGGTTTTTATGAGCTCCATATACTAGTTACTGGTTTTTATGAGCTCCATATACTAGTTACTGGTTTTTTTGAGCTCCATATACTAGTTACTGTTTTTTATAAGCTCCATATACTAGTTACTGTTTTTTATAAGCTCCATATACTAGTTACTGTTTTTTATAAGCTCCATATACTAGTACTGTTTTTTATAAGCTCCATATACTAGTACTGGTTTTTATAAGCTCCATATACTAGTTACTGGTTTTTATGAGCTCCATATACTAGTTACTGGTTTTTATAAGCTCCATATACTAGTACTGTTTTTATAAGCTCCATATACAAGTTACTGTTTTTTATAAGCTCCATATACTAGTACTGGTTTTTATAAGCTCCATATACTAGTTACTGGTTTTTATGAGCTCCATATACTAGTTACTGGTTTTTATAAGCTCCATATACTAGTACTGTTTTTATAAGCTCCATATACTAGTTACTGGTTTTTATGAGCTCCATATACTAGTTACTGTTGTTTATAAGCTCCATATACTAGTTACTGTTTTTATAAGTCCATATACTAGTTACTGTTTTTTATAAATCCATATACTAGTTACTGTTTTTTTATAACTCCATATACTAGTACTGTTTTTTATAAAGTCCATATACTAGTTACTGGTTTTATGAGCTCCATATACTAGTTACTGTTTTTATAAGTCCATATACTAGTTACTGTTTTTTATAAGCTCCATATACTAGTTACTCTTTTTTATAAGCTCCATATACTAGTTACTGGTTTTTATAAGCTCCATATACTAGTTACTGTTTTTTATAAGCTCCATATACTCGTACTGTTTTTTATAAGCTCCATATACTAGTTACTGGTTTTTATGAGCTCCATATACTAGTTGCTGTTTTTTATAAGCTCCATATACCAGTACTGTTTTTTATAAGCTCCATATACTAGTTACTGGTTTTTATGAGCTCCATATACTAGTTACTGTTTTTTATAAGCTCCATATACTAGTTACTCTTTTTTATAAGCTCCATATACTAGTTACTCTTTTTTATAAGCTCCATGTACTGGTTACTGTTTTTTATAAGCTCCATATACTAGTTACTGTTTTTTACTTACTATTTTATAATAGTTACTTACTATTTTAGTTCAAATGCGTCTAATGTATGAAATATTCCGTGTTTTTATAAGCTGTGAATTCGTGACGTTATTAGCATCAGACATCTCGAGGTCGTAGTAACCGACTCACTTCGTATATAATTATTTCTGTTTTCAATGTGTTTCGTTATTTGTTCCGTTGACCGCAAATGTTTCTCTTGCGAAACTGGTTTATTATGTGAATTTTCTTTTGTAACAATAGAGGTAAAACACCAAGAGAGTTAGGTGGTGTTTTTGTTGGAACTATGAGATGCTTTAATTCGGTCCACGAATAGAGCAGGCTTGGGGTCAAATGTAACGAACCTAATCATTACTGATTTTACTCGCTTAGATAACACGTTTTCACCTCGATCCTATAAATGGGATACATCACGAATGAAATTAATTTGAAACCAGAGGTTATTTACTGGGATAGAAAGACTATTAGGAAATATAAATAAGCGAAATACAATGCCTGTTTTTTTAAAAGTAAAACACCGACGCAGTGCTGTGATAAAAAAATTCGGCGTTTAATTTTCTAAACAGAATATAACCAGATAATAAAACTTAGAACTACTTGTTAGCTACAGTTCGTGCTCGTGTTTTAAACCAGGCAGTTCACTCCATTTTCTATGTTTCATGATGACTTATTATACCTTTGATTCTAAGCTGGGTTTCTACAGATTAACTAACTGGTTCAAAGTGATACGATCGAATGTTATTAGAATCGAAATTTATGTCAAACTGTACCATGCGCAGTGACTTTTTTAACATCATTACATCACGTGACTAAAACTTCGGCAAAACTCCTAACTTTAATTATATTGATAAATAATAAACACACGTTGTGTTTAATAATAATAAATATATAAATGTCTTTATTTTCGATGTTTATATTTTTAGCCATATTTTTTGGTCCCACTATTCTATATATATTCAATATTTCTCTCACCATTTCCTAATAGATAAGTGACATCTGATTGTCATTATACTCACACAGCTGAAGACTTGACCACTTTCTTCAACATCCACTTCAACTCTTACTTCATTGTTTCCATCTAGTGATGTGAGTCAGTCGAGCGAAAAACTCATCTTCACTGTAATGGTGTATTGGGAAGAAAAATAAAAATATTTCAATATATGTATATATTCTCACATGTTCCTCATTATGACTTGGTGTTACACATATATCTATTTAACACGTTTCTTCTTATGATTTGATGTTACGTATATGTGTATTCTCACATGTTTCTTGCTTATGACTTGGTGTTACATATATATATATATATTCTCACATGTTTCTTGTATATGACTTAGTGTTACATAGATATCTATTGTCACATGTTTCTTATGTGATTCAGTGTTACATAGATATCTATTGTCACATGTTTCTTCTATGTGATTCAGTGTTACATAGATATCTATTGTCACATGTTTCTTATGTGATTCAGTGTTACATAGATATCTATTGTCACATGTTTCTTCTATGTGATTCAGTGTTACATAGATATCTATTGTCACATGTTGCTTATATGTGATTCAGTGTTACATAGATATCTATTGTCACATGTTTCTTCTATGTGATTCAGTGTTACATAGGTATCTATTGTCACATATTGCTTATATATGATTCAGTGTTACATAGATATCTATTGTCACATGTTGCTTATATGTGATTCAGTGTTACATATATATATCTATTGTCACATGTTTCTTCTATGTGATTCAGTGTTACATAGATATCTATTGTCACATGTTTCTTCTATGTGATTCAGTGTTACATAGATATCTATTGTCACATGTTGCTTATATGTGATTCAGTGTTACATAGATATCTATTGTCACATGTTTCTTATATGTGATTCAGTGTTACATAGATATCTATTGTCACATGTTTCTTCTATGTGATTCAGTGTTACATAGATATCTATTGTCACATGTTTCTTATGTGATTCAGTGTTACATAGATATCTATTGTCACATGTTTCTTCTATGTGATTCAGTGTTACATATATATATCTATTGTCACATGTTTCTTCTATGTGATTCAGTGTTACATAGATATCTATTGTCACATGTTGCTTATATATGATTCAGTGTTACATAGATATCTATTGTCACATGTTTCTTATATGTGATTCAGTGTTACATATATAGATCTATTGTCACATGTTTCTTATATGTGATTCAGTGTTACATAGATATCTATTGTCACATGTTGCTTATATGTGATTCAGTGTTACATAGATATCTATTGTCACATGTTTCTTATATGTGATTCAGTGTTACATAGATATCTATTGTCACATGTTTCTTATATGTGATTCAGTGTTACATATATATATCTATTGTCACATTTTCTTATATGTGATTCAGTGTTACATAGATATCTATTGTCACATATTGCTTATATATGATTCAGTGTTACATAGATATCTATTGTCACATGTTGCTTATATGTGATTCAGTGTTACATATATATATCTATTGTCACATGTTTCTTCTATGTGATTCAGTGTTACATAGATATCTATTGTCACATGTTTCTTCTATGTGATTCAGTGTTACATAGATATCTATTGTCACATGTTGCTTATATGTGATTCAGTGTTACATAGATATCTATTGTCACATGTTTCTTATATGTGATTCAGTGTTACATAGATATCTATTGTCACATGTTTCTTCTATGTGATTCAGTGTTACATAGATATCTATTGTCACATGTTTCTTATGTGATTCAGTGTTACATAGATATCTATTGTCACATGTTTCTTCTATGTGATTCGGTGTTACATATATATATCTATTGTCACATGTTTCTTCTATGTGATTCAGTGTTACATAGATATCTATTGTCACATGTTGCTTATATATGATTCAGTGTTACATAGATATCTATTGTCACATGTTTCTTATATGTGATTCAGTGTTACATATATAGATCTATTGTCACATGTTTCTTATATGTGTTTCAGTGTTACATAGATATCTATTGTCACATGTTGCTTATATGTGATTCAGTGTTACATAGATATCTATTGTCACATGTTGCTTATATATGATTCAGTGTTACATAGATATCTATTGTCACATATTTTTTGTTTGATATATGACTCGGTGTTACAGGGATTAAAGCACTTTTTTTCCCTTCGTTTTAAGCCTAAACTTCTCACTTGATAGAAAGTTTAAACTTGCAGTAAGCGTGTTGAGTTTTGTAACATAGTTGTCTAGTAGAAGGAAAAACATTTTTGTATGAGATTTGTTTATTGTAGTTTTTACTTTCTGTAGAACCGTAAAATTAAACGTTTTGAATAACACGTTCAGAGAAAATAAAAACTATTATAACTTTCACAAAAAGCTTAACCTACGAAAATTTTTATTTTTTTTCTAGTAGTTTTGACCTCGAAGTTTAACCCTAGTGGTCATTAGAGGTTATGTTTTAAAACTGTGGAGTACGAAAAATGCAATCAGATTTATTCTACCCATGGAAGAACATATAAACAGACTCAGCCCAAGTAAAACATGTTAAATACAGAATATAAACAGACTCATCCAATAGTATAACATGTTAAACACAGAATATTACCAGAATAAGTTAAACTTAGAATGACACCCCCAGTCGCACGCGGCATATCTGCGAACTTCATCGCTAGAAACCTGATTTGGATACCCGTAGTGGGCAGAGCACAGATAACCCATTGTGTTGCTTTGTGCTTAATTACAAACGTAGAACGACCTTAGAAAGGACCTGAACTTTAGATAATTTAACTAATAATTAGGTTAGCGTGTTGGTGTCTGTGGATTTGGACCTTCAACCGTGTTTGAAAGTTATTCTATATAAGTTCATTGCAGATGACGCGGCACGAGGTTTAATATATCATATTAACTGACTAATGTTTTACCTGTATATTCCAGGTTTAATGCATCATATTAACTGATCAATGTTTTACCTGTGTATTCCAGGTTTAATGCATCATATTAACTGACTAATGTTTTACCTGTATATTCCAGGTTTAATGCATCATATTAATTGACTAATGTTTTACCTGTATATTCCAGGTTTAATGTATCATATTAATTGACTAATGTTTTACCTGTATATTCCAGGTTTAATGCATCATATTAACTGACTAATGTTTTACCTGTATATTCCAGGTTTAATGCATCATATTAACTGACTAATGTTTTACCTGTATATTCCAGGTTTAATGTATCATATTAACTGACCAATGTTTTACCTGTATATTCCAGGTTTAATGTTTCATATTAATTGACTAATGTTTTACCTGTATATTCCAGGTTTAATGTATTATATTAACTGACCAATGTTTTACCTGTATATTCCAGGTTTAATGTATCATATTAACTGACCAATGTTTTACCTGTATATTCCAGGTTTAATGTTTCATATTAATTGACTAATGTTTTACTTGTATATTACAGGTTTAATGTATTATATTAACTGACCAATGTTTTACCTGTATATTCCAGGTTTAATGCATCATATTAATTGACTAATGTTTTACCTGTATATTCCAGGTTTAATGTATTATATTAACTGACCAATGTTTTACCTGTATATTCCAGGTTTAATGTATCATATTAACTGACCAATGTTTTACCTGTATATTCCAGGTTTAATGCATCATATTAATTGACTAATGTTTTACCTGTATATTCCAGGTTTAATGTATCATATTAATTGACTAATGTTTTACCTGTATATTCCAGGTTTAATGTATCATATTAACTGACCAATGTTTTACCTGTATATTACAGGTTTAATGTATCATATTAATTGACCAATGTTTTACCTGTATATTACAGGTTTAATGTATCATATTAACTGACTAATGTTTTACCTTGGTTGGATTCCAAGTTAAACATTATTTTGACAAGCGGGATCTGCTATTATTACGTGTTATAAAACATAATGTTTGAATGTTGTGATGAATTACTGGTATAGTTTTAAAATAAAAACAACTTTTTTTTTTTAAACACGCTTTTCTTTTGCTTATTTAATCGTTTACCAAACATACAACGAAAAGAAAATTTATAAATTATGTTCATAGAACAAAGTAGAAATGCATTAATATGAAATCTAGCCAGTGGATAATTAGGATAAAAAAGTGAAAACGTAAGTAAGGACAGAATATAGAGACCGCTCTTTACTATCTTGCTAGATTGTTGGTTAGGGTTAGACTTTACAGGCAGTCTTTTGTTATTAAAAAAACGTAATTATTTTCATTCAACTATCGTGAGAGTCAAACTTCACGAAGAACTTTGGCTTATGAACTGTGAGAATAAAACTTGTAATTGATTCTTGTATCATAAGGATTAGTTCATTCTTAGTTTCTTGTTGACACCTTAATTTGGGGCTTATAGAACCATAGGTAAATATTTTCACAAGTTTCACAGGTGTGATGGAGATATTGACCATTTAAACAATATAATCAGATTAGTTCAGCCTCTAAACTCTAATTTAATTATTGTGTTCCTAAGTTCATTTGTTTCATTACATTTTAAAACGATACTATGTATTCTCTTTTGCGTTGTTTATTTTAGGCTGTGGAAAGAGGGGCCCATTAAAGAGAAACTGTTCAGCGTGTATCAGTAATATTTATGACTCAATGTTTTGTCAATGATGTAAAAAAACTGTGAGAATAAAACACTTGGCGTTCTTTGTGGTTCTTTCTTTTATAATTATCGAAGCTGTTAGCATCTGAGTTTAATTCTTGGAATAAATATGTGTGTGTGTCCAGAAATGACCTGTCGTTCGAGTGAAGCATAGATAAGAGACGCCGTTAGGTGGATTTGTACATGTGCAGCGAGAACTTAATAAAAAATAACCTTCCTCAATGTAGAAAACTTCACTCATAAGTTCAGCTGCAAATACGAACTATTGAGAGACTATTTAGTCTTCGAGAGGAGTCTGTTATGTAGGCACTGACAGGGTTGTGTTGTCTCGTAATAATGGCAGAAATGAATTTAGGTAGGCGAGTGAATGTAATAACATTTTTGTATTTCGGTACTCGTAGGTTTGGGTAGAAGACATTTTTCTTTTGTTCTTTCCGTTCCGTAGTTGTGGCTGATGAAAATGGATTATTAAATAAACTCCAATTTAATAATTCTCTGTACCTTCTACAGAGAAGTGGCTGTGGGCGTTAAGAGAGCGAGGTTCTATATAAATTGTAAGGTTTTCAAAACTTGAACTGATATGTTAAATTCAGGAAATTATACTTTTATTGTTAGACTGGCTTGTTTAAAGTGTCCTTGAGGTTAAGCACAGCTTAGCTCATTATTATAAATAGAAAGATAATACAAAAAGAGAGTGAGAAAGGATAACTAAACAGTGAAACACTGACATTACTAAAAACTGAAAATATCAAATACTGACATTGGTAAAACATTGGAGTTTATAAATTTACACGGATTTGTTAATAGTAATGATGTGTCTTACTACTCGGTGTTATCAGTGTACCCTGATTGGTTAATATGAATGTCGTGTTTTACAATTCAATGTTATAAACTGTTGATTTAAGTGGTTATTTAGAGGTCAGTTGAAAAATGTCTTGTGTCTTGGATATCACAAACGACCAAGAGAGACGGATTCTGTTTAGATTTACATGGTCTGCACTTATAGACGTTCAGTTACAGTTCAAGTACGCGACATATGATATGCAGGGGAAGTTTGAAGATTAAAAAGAAATAGGTTAATGAAATAAGAAAAATCAAAGGTTATCTAAATTACATTACGTAATAATTAATATCAGCATTTTCCCTATGGATGAAATATGTAATGTTTTTAGAATATAACCTGAAAATAACAACAGGAAAACAACAACAGAAACACACGAACGACGACAACAACAACAAAACAAAAACTTTACGTGGTGTATTAAATTTTGTTATTGGCTTTTTATTTATTACTTTGCTTTAAGAATGTTTGGTTAGAAGCGTTAAAAAGTCAGTTGGTAACGTCATTCTGTTTGTATTGTTTAGGTACGTGTGAATGAATTTATTTCTAAGACATTTCTGCCAATTCACTTACCAGTTAGCGTTAATTATGTTGTAAAGTCATCTTCTAATAATGCTTTAAGAATGTTTAGTTAGAAGCGTTAAGAAGTCAGTTGGTAACGTCATTCTGTTTGTATTGTTTAGGTACGTGTGAATGAGTTTGTTTGTTTGTTTTGTTTGTTTTGGAATTTCGCACAAAGCTACTCGAGGGCTATCTGTGCTAGCCGTCCCTAATTTAGCAGTGTAAGACTAGAGGGAAGGCAGCTAGTCATCACCACCCACCGCCAACTCTTGGGCTACTCTTTTACCAACGAATAGTGGGATTGACCGTCACATTATACACCCCCACGGCTGGGAGGGCGAGCATGTTTAGCGCGACGCGGGCGCGAACCCGCGACCCTCGGATTACGGTCGCACGCCTTACGCGCTTGGCCATGCCAGGCCGTGAATGAGTTTCTTTCTAAGACATTTCTGCCAATTTATGTACCAGTTAGCAATAATTATGTTGTAAAGTCATCTTCTAATAATATCATAAAAAGCTAAAGACGTATGTAAGTAATAGCAATATGTAATTAAGCTAACAAATTATTATAAATAACATGCAGTTATGTTACATCAGCCATTGTTGGCTGTAGGTAATTAGTGTTAAATAATTGTCCCCGCTAGTACAGCGGTATGTCTCCGGATTTACAATGCTAAAATCAGGGGTTCGATTCACCTTGGTGGACTGAGCAGATAGCCCTTTGTGGCTTTGCTATACGAAAACAAACACACAGGTAAACAATTATTATTTATGGTAAGTCGTTCGAGTAAATCACTTAATATCAACAATAAGTAATTAGGGTTAACCAATCAATATCAAGTTAACCAGTTATTATAATTTATATAACAAGAACGTAGGGTGCAACACTTATTGTTAGCTATGTATGTGTTAAATAATTAACTTGTACGTTAAATAGTTAGGGTTAACCAATCAATATTGAGTATATGCAATAAGGATAAAAAAATATATAATTAAAGTTAACCATTCGTAATTAACGGTATTCAATTAAGATTACAAACTTTTAATTGATTAATAGTCATTTAGTTAAGGCTAAACAATATAAAATGTATAATATGTAACTAGGCTTAATCAGTTGGTATTTTTATGTTTTGCAGAGATTTGAGATTCAACAAGATAAAAGAAGTCACTGCCAACACATTTAAAAATCTCAAACGTTTGAATACACTGTAAGTACATTTTACGACCTAGGATTTCATAATCCTAAAACGTTCTTTCCTGAAACGTGATTGGTTAATATTAGAAAATACTAACTAAATCAGTTTTATTGGTGTAAAGTTAACAGAAAGTGGATTTAAGGTGTTAGAAGTTTTAATATCATTATTAAAATATAGAATCTTTATCTGTAATTTCTAAATGAAAATAAAAAGACTGGAACATCATAGGCCTTCAATTAAATTATTTTTTTAATTATTGCATAATATTAATTGGTACTATTTTAATTTTTATCTGGTAAACTGGTAGTAACGTAAATATTGTTGAGATAAATATTTATCTATTTACGTTATTCGTAAGAGGTTTGAAAAGTTGTTTATTTAGTATGTAAATGAAAATAATGAATATTTTACTTTGTACAAATGTTAAAATTATTTATGCTTTACAGACTGCTAAACAACAACCACATTACGAAGATAGAAAATAATGCATTTACAGGCCTGAAAGAATTGCGGTACCTGTAAGTACTAAGATATTTGGTAATTGTTTATCACGTGTTGTTAGTATGATATACTCCAGCTATATTAAACCTGTTGAGTTTAACAAACAATAAAAGAAAGAACATAATATCTCGAATTGTTCTTATTTTTTTTGTAGTCAAACACAAAGCTATATTGTAGGCTATCTGTGCTCTGCCCACCACGGGTATGGAAAAACAGTTTCTAGCATTGTAAGTCTGCATACATACCATTGTGCCACTGGATCCTAATTCCTGATGGCAAACATTTTATAACAGAAGATAAATTACATCAAAAATTATTTGATCTACACTGAGACATCAGCAGGATTGTATTAACAAGTGTGTAAGCTAGAAGGGCTCATGGCTCGTGTCCTGTTGCCGCAATTTCGCTCTGCTAACTTTGGAACCTGTTAGAGTTAAGGTCAAATGTCACTATTAGGTCAGACAAGAGTTGAAGATAGTTACTGTTGACTAGCTGACATTAACTTAAAATCCAAAACAATCGAACATTCAATAACTGTGACACACGCACTTTTTTGCTTCACTGGAAAAATGAAAATGGGATATTTTAAGGCTCTAGTTGAGTAAAGATTTGACCATCACTCTTATGTTGTATTCATGAGGCTTGGTTTGACCATCACTCTTATATTGTATTCATGAGGCTTGGTTTGACCATCACTCTTATTTTGTATTCATGAGGCTTGGTTTGACCATCACTCTTATATTGTATTCATGAGGCTTGGTTTGACCATCACTCTTATGTTGTATTTGTGAGGCTTGGTTTGACCATCACTCTTATATTGTATTCGTGAGGCTTGGTTTGACCATCACTCTTATGTTGTATTCGTGAGGCTTGGATTTTGTGGAAAGGAGACTCAAGTCCCAACACCACAGATTCACATTCAAACACAATAATGACTAGGATTACTCCCGGCTTGCCACATTCGAACACAATAACAACTAGGATTACTTCCGGCCTGTCACATTCAAACACAATAACGACTAGGATTACTCCCGGCCTGTCACATTCAAACACAACAACGACTAGGATTACTCCTGACCTGTCACATTCAAACACAATAACCACTAGGATTACACCCGGCCTGTCACATTCAAACACAATAACGACTAGGATTACTCCTGACCTGTCACGTTCAAACACAATAACCACTAGGATTACTCCTGGCCTGTCACGTTCAAACACAATAACGACTAGGATTACACCTGGCCTGTCACGTTCAAACACAATAACGACTAGGATTACTCCTGGCCTGTCACATTCAAACACAATAATGATCAGGATTACTCCTGACCTGTCACGTTCAAACACAATAACGACTAGGATTACACCTGGCCTGTCACATTCAAACACAATAATGATCAGGATTACTCCTGACCTGTCACGTTCAAACACAATAACGACTAGGATTACACCTGGCCTGTCACATTTAAACACAATAATGACTAGGATTACTCCTGGCCTGTCACGTTCAAACACAATAATGACTAGGATTACTCCTGGCCTGTCACTTTCATACACAATTATGACTAGGATTACTCCTGGCCTGTCACATTTATACACAATAATGACTAGGATTACTCCTGGCCTGTCACATTCAAACACAATAATGACTAGGATTACTCCTGGCCTGTCACATTCAAACACAGTAACGACTAGGATTACTCCTGGCCTGTCACATTCAAACACAATAACGACTAGGATTACTCCTGACCTGTCACATTGAAACACAATAACGACTAGGATTACTCCTGGCCTGCTAGCTGCAGGTGCTTCCATTATTATTTATTAAACTGCTTTTATCTGCCATTTTGAAACAGTTAACTAAACTAAAGGTCTGAAAAAAACAATAACAGTTTCACCCAAACATCAAAACTTATGTAAGCATTATAATGTTGTTAACACATCAAAATGCTAATAATATTAATATCGCTCTCTCATCTTAACATAACAGTGCTTACAAATTATATTAATACCTCTTTTATGTTAACAGGGTTTACAAATTATATTAACACCTCTTTTATGTTAACAGGGTTTACAGATTATATTAACACCTCTTTCATGTTAACAGGGTTTACAGATTATATTAACACTTCTTTTATGTTAACAGGGTTTACAGATTATATTAACACCTCTTTTATGTTAACAGGGTTTACAGATTATATTAACACCTCTTTTATGTTAACAGGGTTTACAGATTATATTAACACCCCTTTCATGTTAACAGGGTTTACAGATTATATTAACACCTCTTTTATGTTAACAGGGTTTACAGATTATATTAACACCTCTTTTATGTTAACAGGGTTTACAGATTATATTAACACCTCTTTTATGTTAACAGGGTTTACAGATTATATTAACACCCCTTTCATGTTAACAGGGTTTACAGATTATATTAACACCTCTTTTATGTTAACAGGGTTTACAGATTATATTAACACCTCTTTTATGTTAACAGGGTTTACAGATTATATTAACACCCTTTCATGTTAACAGGGTTTACAGATTATATTAACACCTCTTTTATGTTAACAGGGTTTACAGATTATATTAACACCTCTTTTATGTTAACAGGGTTTACAGATTATATTAACACCTCTTTTATGTTAACAGGGTTTACAGATTATATTAACACCTTTCATGTTAACAGGGTTTACAGATTATATTAACACCTCTTTTATGTTAACAGGGTTTACAAATTATATTAATACCTCTTTTATGTTAACAGGGTTTACAGATTATATTAACACCTCATTCATGTTAACAGGGTTTACAGATTATGTTAACACCTCTTTCATGTTAACAGTGTTTAGAAATTATTTTTTGTTTGTTTTGAATTTTGTGCAAAGCTACTCGAGGGCTCTCTGTGCTAGCCATCCCTAATTTAGTAGTGTAAGAAGAGGGAAGGCAGCTAGTCATCACCACTCACTGCCAACTCTTGGGCTACTCTTTTACCATCGAATAGTGGAATTGACCATCACATTATAATTCCCCCATGGCTGAAAGAGCGAGTATGTTTGGTGCGATGGGGATGCGAACCCGTGACCCTCAGATTACGAATTGAACGCCTTAACCCACCTGGCCATGCTGGGCCTGTTTAGAAATTAACACCTATTTCATTCTAAGTGTTTGTTAATATGAATGTTTCTCACCTGTTAACTGTTTATAACACTTTTTCTCACGTTAACTGTTTCTAACACTTTTACTCACATGTTAACTGTTTATAAAATTTTTCTTCCATGTTATCTGTTTATAACACTTTTTCTCACATGTTAACTGTTTATAACACATTTTCTCACATGTTAACTGTTTATAACACTTTTTCTCAATGTTATCTGTTTATAACACATTTTCTCACATGTTAATTGTTTATAACACTTTTTCTCACATGTTACTTGTTTATAACACTTTTTCTTACATGTTAACTGTTCATAACACTTTTTCTCACATGTTAACTGTTTATAACACTTTTTCCAAATATTTTTTAATTTTTCAATACTGTGTTTGCTATGAATTCTTCCAAACTAAACTGTTCACTTTTAGAATTGTTTCTCTTCTATTTAAGTAGATATCATACATGGTCATGATCAAATGTTTTTACTGATGCAACAGTGTAGTGAGTAAACCTAGGCTTACGTGAGACATAAGTTCTCAGTCTTGACAAATGGAACTAATATATTGAATATATAACTTGTGTAACATTAGCTTTATCAGAAATAGTCAGATAAAGGAAGGTTCTGAGTACAATAAAGTGGTATTATTATGTTTTATTTACTGTGGAATAGTAAAGGGATTACATCGCCATTCTGTTTCATTGCTATATAATAAGACAACTTAGAATTTCTTTAATATTTGAATATTAAGGTAGCTTTTCCTGTCATTCTGCTTCATTGTTGAATATTAAGGTAGCTTTTCCTATCATTCTGCTTCATTGTTGAATATTAAGGTAGCTTTTCCTGTCATTCTGCTTCATTGTTGAATATTAAGGTAGCTTTTCCTGTCATTCTGCTTCATTGTTGAATATTAAGGTAGCTTTTCCTGTCATTCTGCTTCATTGTTGAATATTAAGGTAGCTTTTCCTGTCATTCTGCTTCATTGTTGAATATTAAGGTAGCTTTTCCTGTCATTCTGCTTCATTTTTGAATATTAAGGTAGCTTTTCCTGTCATTCTGCTTCATTGTTGAATATTAAGGTAGCTTTTCCTGTCATTCTGCTTCATTGTTGAATATTAAGGTAGCTTTTCCTGTCATTCTGCTTCATTGTTGAATATTAAGGTAGCTTTTCCTGTCATTCTGCTTCATTGTTGAATATTAAGGTAGCTTTTCCTGTCATTCTGCTTCATTGTTGAATATTAAGGTAGCTTTTCCTATCATTCTGCTTCATTGTTGAATATTAAGGTAGCTTTTCCTGTCATTCTGCTTCATTGTTGAATATTAAGGTAGTTTTTCAATAAATTGTTGAATTGTCAGTTTATTAACAGCGTAGAATACAAAAGATGTTTTAAAATGAGTAATGATATGTTGTACATAATGATATATATTATATTATATGTAGTGATATGTTGTACATAATGATATATATTATATTATATGTAGTGATATGTTGTACATAATGATATATATTATATTGTTATATGTAATGATATGTTGTACATAATGATATATATTATATTATGTTATATGTAATGATATGTTGTACATAATGATATATATTATGTTATATGTAATGATATGTTGTACATGATATATATTATATTATGTTATATGTAGTGATATGTTGTACATAATGATATATATTATATTATGTTATATGTAGTGATATGTTGTACATAATGATATATATTATATTATGTTATATGTAATGATATGCTGTACATAATGATATATATTATATTATGTTATATGTAATATGTTGTACATAATGATATATATTATATTATGTTATATGTAGTGATATGTTACACATAATGATATATATTATATTATGTTATATGTAATGATATGTTGTACATAATGATATATATTATCTTGTATAAAATGATATATATTATGTTATATGTAATGATATGTTGTACATAATGATATATATTATATTATGTTATATGTAGTGATATGTTGTACATAATGATATATATTATATTATGTTATATGTAGTGATATGTTGTACATAATGATATATATTATATTATATTATGTTATATGTAATGATATGTTGTACATAATGATATATATTATATTATGTTATATGTAGTGATATGTTGTACATAATGATATATATTATATTATGTTATATGTAGTGATATGTTGTACATAATGATATATATTATATTATATTATGTTATATGTAATGATATGTTGTACATAATGATATATATTATATTATATTATATGTAATGATATGCTGTACATAATGATATATATTATATTATATTATGTTATATGTAATGATATGTTGTACATAATGATATATATATTATATTATGTTATATGTAATGATATGTTGTACTTAATGATATATATTATATTATATTATATGTAATGATATGTTGTACATAATGATATATGTTATATAATATTATGTTATATGTAATGATATGTTGTACTTAATGATATATATTATATTATATTATATGTAATGATATGTTGTACATAATGATATATATTATATTATATTATGTTATATGTAATGATATGTTGTACATAATGATATATATTATATTATGTTATATGTAATGATATGTTGTACATAATGATATATATTATATTATGTTATATGTAATGATATGTTGTACTTAATGATATATATTATATTATGTTATATGTAATGATATGTTGTACATAATGATATATATTATATTATGTTATATGTAATATGTTGTACATAATGATATATATTATATTATATGTAATGATATGTTGTACATAATGATATATATTATATTATATTATGTTATATGTAATGATATGTTGTACATAATGATATATATTATATTATATTATGTTATATGTAATGATATGTTGTACATAATGATATATATTATATTATATTATATGTAGTGATATGTTGTACATAATGATATATATTATATTATATGTTATATGTAATGATATGTTGCACATAATGATATATATAATATTATGTTATATGTAATGATATGTTGTACATAATGATATATATTATATTATGTTATATGTAATGATATGTTGTACATGATATATATTATATGTTATATGTAGTGATATGTTGTACATAATGATATATATTATATTATGTTATATGTAATGATATGCTGTACATAATGATATATATTATATTATGTTATATGTAATATGTTGTACATAATGATATATATTATATTATGTTATATGTAGTGATATGTTACACATAATGATATATATTATATTATGTTATATGTAATGATATGTTGTACATAATGATATATATTATATTATGTTATATGTAGTGATATGTTACACATAATGATATATATTATATTATGTTATATGTAGTGATATGTTACACATAATGATATATATTATATTATGTTAGATATAATCGTGTATATATATATTGTTATATATAATTGTATATATATATATTATGTTATATATAATTGTATATATATATATTATGTTATATATAATTGTATATATATATATTATGTTATATATAATGGTGTATATATATTATGTTATATATAATGGTTTATATATATTATGTTATATATAATGGTATATATATATATTATGTTAGATGTTATGATATATGCTATACATAATGGTATATATATTATGTTATGTATAATGATATATTATATTATGTATTGTGGTATATATATTATGTATAATGGTATATATATTATGTTACATTAAAACTAAGATTTCTTGGAACAGAGACTTTATCACAAGTTATATGAACAACTCTGTTGTTACAGACTAGTGTCAACACCTCCATGTGAGTTAGACATTGGTAATAAATTAAAAATTGTTCTGACATAACAGCTAGCAAACAGAAACTATGGTTGTAACATTCTACTTTCATATTGTATAGGTAGTTCAGACCTATTAGTTTCAGAATTGTATAAAGTTGTTTATTTTGGTGTTTTCATCTAAGCTGGAAAATATCAGAAGGATATAAATAGAATAAATATTAGTAGAGTGTTGATTATGAACATTAAATGTCTCAAAACATTTTAATGTTTGCAAGGAATGATTTTTTTATATTTTTATATATATATACATCCACTTCTATATATTTTTATATCTTTATGTAGATATACATCCATTTCTATATATTTTTATATCTTGATATATATTTTTTCTCAGATATTTATACAAAAACAAAATTAGAACTATTGGACAAGATGCGTTTCGAGGATTGGAGAAGTTGGAACAGTTGTAAGTCAGTGTTTTAAACCTACTTTTATTTATTGTTTGTCTGAATTTATACAGCTCGTATAGGATATTTACTCTTAAAAAACAGAAAAACAACAAGTTTTGAGATTTGATTAAACAACAAGTACTATCTTCCTAATGGTTAAAAGTTACATCTTATAAATAATAGTGTAAACAGTATAATAGTGGAAGTTCTTAAAAGTTCAGTTTCACTCCCATTGTATTTACTGGTATTGTTGTATTACTCAGTAATACTGAGAGTTCTGGTGAATAACATTTTACACCCATCATGCTTGATGGTGTTGTTGTATTACTCAGTAATACTGAGAGTTCTGGTGAATAACATTTTACACCCATCATGCTTGATGGTGTTGTTGTATTACTCAGTAATAGTGAGAATTCTGGTAAATAACATTTTACACCCATCATGCTTGATGGTGTTGTTGTATTACTCAGTAATAGTGAGAATTCTGGTAAATAACATTTTACACCCATCATGCTTGATGGTGTTGTTGTATTACTCAGTAATACTGAGAGTTCTGGTGAATAACATTTTACACCCATCATGCTTGATGGTGTTGTTGTATTACTCAGTAATACTGAGAGTTCTGGTGAATAACATTTTACACCCATCATGCTTGATGGTGTTGTTGTATTACTCAGTAATACTGAGAGTTCTGGTGAATATCATTTTACACCCATCATGCTTGATGGTGTTGTTGTATTACTCAGTAATACTGAGAGTTCTGGTGAATAACATTTTACACCCATCATGCTTGATGGTGTTGTTGTTTTACTCAGTAATACTGAGAGTTCTGGTGAATAACATTTTACACCCATCATGCTTGATGGTGTTGTTGTATTACTCAGTAATACTGAGAGTTCTGGTGAATAACATTTTACACCCATCATGCTTGATGGTGTTGTTGTATTACTCAGTAATACTGAGAGTTCTGGTGAATAACATTTTACACCCATCATGCTTGATGGTGTTGTTGTATTACTCAGTAATACTGAGAGTTCTGGTGAATAACATTTTACACCCATCATGCTTGATGGTGTTGTTGTATTACTCAGTAATACTGAGAGTTCTGCTGAATAACATTTTACACTATCATGCTTGATGGTGTTGTTGTTTTACTCAGTAATACTGAGAGTTCTGGTGAATATCATTTTACACCCATCATGCTTGATGGTGTTGTTGTATTACTCAGTAATACTGAGAGTTCTGGTAAATAACATTTTACACCCATCATGCTTGATGGTGTTGTTGTATTACTCAGTAATAGTGAGAATTCTGGTAAATAACATTTTACACCCATCATGCTTGATGGTGTTGTTGTATTACTCAGTAATACTGAGAGTTCTGGTGAATATCATTTTACACCCATCATGCTTGATGGTGTTGTTGTATTACTCAGTAATAGTGAGAATTCTGGTAAATAACATTTTACACCCATCATGCTTGATGGTGTTGTTGTATTACTCAGTAATACTGAGAGTTCTGGTAAATAACATTTTACACCCATCATGCTTGATGGTGTTGTTGTATTACTCAGTAATACTGAGAGTTCTGGTAAATAACATTTTACACCCATCATGCTTGATGGTGTTGTTGTATTACTCAGTAATACTGAGAGTTCTGGTGAATAACATTTTACACCCATCATGCTTGATGGTGTTGTTGTATTACTCAGTAATACTGAGAGTTCTGGTAAATAACATTTTACACCCATCATGCTTGATGGTGTTGTTGTATTACTCAGTAATACTGAGAATTCTGGTGAATAACATTTTACACCCATCATGCTTGATGGTGTTGTTGTATTACTCAGTAATACTGAGAGTTCTGGTGAATAACATTTTACACCCATCATGCTTGATGGTGTTGTTGTATTACTCAGTAATACTGAGAGTTCTGGTGAATAACATTTTACACCCATCATGCTTGATGGTGTTGTTGTATTACTCAGTAATACTGAGAGTTCTGGTGAATAACATTTTACACCCATCTTGCTTGATGGTGTTGTTGTTTTACTCAGTAATACTGAGAGTTCTGGTGAATAACATTTTACACCCATCATGCTTGATGGTGTTGTTGTATTACTCAGTAATACTGAGAGTTCTGGTGAATAACATTTTACACCCATCATGCTTGATGGTGTTGTTGTATTACTCAGTAATACTGAGAGTTCTGGTAAATAACATTTTACACCCATCATGCTTGATGGTGTTGTTGTATTACTCAGTAATACTGAGAGTTCTGGTAAATAACATTTTACACCCATCATGCTTGATGGTGTTGTTGTATTACTCAGTAATACTGAGAGTTCTGGTGAATAACATTTTACACCCATCATGCTTGATGGTGTTGTTGTATTACTCAGTAATACTGAGAGTTCTGGTGAATATCATTTTACACCCATCATGCTTGATGGTGTTGTTGTATTACTCAGCAATACTGAGAGTTCTGGTGAATAACATTTTACACCCATCATGCTTGATGGTGTTGTTGTATTACTCAGTAATACTGAGAGTTCTGGTGAATAACATTTTACACCCATCATGCTTGATGGTGTTGTTGTATTACTCAGTAATACTGAGAGTTTTGGTGAATAACATTTTACACCCATCATGCTTGATGGTGTTGTTGTATTACTCAGTAATACTGAGAGTTCTGGTGAATAACATTTTACACCCATCATGCTTGATGGTGTTGTTGTTTTACTCAGTAATACTGAGAGTTCTGGTGAATAACATTTTACACCCATTATGCTTGATGGTGTTGTTGTTTTACTCAGTAATACTGAGAGTTCTGGTGAATAACATTTTACACCCATCATGCTTGATGGTGTTGTTGTATTACTCAGTAATACTGAGAGTTCTGGTGAATAACATTTTACACCCATCATGCTTGATGGTGTTGTTGTATTACTCAGTAATACTGAGAGTTCTGGTGAATAACATTTTACACCCATCATGCTTGATGGTGTTGTTGTATTACTCAGTAATACTGAGAGTTCTGGTGAATAACATTTTACACCCATCATGCTTGATGGTGTTGTTGTATTACTCAGTAATACTGAGAGTTCTGGTGAATAACATTTTACACACATCATGCTTGATGGTGTTGTTGTATTACTCAGTAATAGTGATTGTTCATAAAGCTTACATTTCACACACAGCACGTTTGACAGTATTTATTTTACTACCAACAGACACATCCAGATGCTAGTGGTCCTGGTTTATAGTTAATAGTTTGAAGTTTTCCTTTCTTTCCAGGTACATGCATTTCAACGAGATTCAAGCAATTGAGCCTAACACTTTTACAAACCTCCCATCTTTGGAAAGACTGTGAGTGATGTAGTTTTTGTTTTAAATATAACAGCAGCATTCACTGGTGTTCAGAAGTAGTAAATATAACCACAGTGTGGGTCTAAAGAACAAGATATTCAGTGTTTTTGTATATGAAATGTTACCCAGAATTATTAATACTTTATTTAACAACAAAGATTATTTTTCCACAATTAAAACAAAATATCATCTCTACCAGGGCCACAGCACATAACTCTTAAGCATATTGTGGACTACAAGCCACAAAATATTTCTTTATTGGGATCATAACACACAAATCTTGCAGTACAAACAACAGTTAACACAAATAACACCCTCTAGACTGTATCACATTAATCTTGTATGTAATATGGACTACAACAAACAATTTTTTGTTTCTATTTAGCATTCTTTACAACACACGTAGTATTTATTACCCTCACAGTTCTTGATAAGAATTTCTTTTACAGGTACAAATATCAGTTGTGTACAGAAACATACACTGAATAATATTTTAGAGCCAACCTGTTGAGACTTACTGAAAATAACCATTCATATTGAGACCAGCAAGACAGTCAGAGCCAGTGTGATATGTTTTTGTGACCACAGTTAGATGATTTGAACTTACTTAAAACACTGTCTTCAGTGACAACAACAAGACAATCATAGCCAGTGTGATATGTTTTTGTGACCACAGTTAGATGATTTGAACTTAAAACACTGTCTTCAGTGACAACAACAAGACAGTCATAGCCAGTGTGACCTGTTTTTGTGACCACAGTTAGATGATTTGAACTTACTTAAAACACTGTCTTCAGTGACAACAACAAGACAGTCATAGCCAGTGTGACCTGTTTTTGTGACCACAGTTAGATGATTTGAACTTACTTAAAACACTGTCTTCAGTGACAACAACAAGACAGTCATAGCCAGTGTGACCTGGTTTTGTGACCACAGTTAGATGACTTGAACTTACTTAAAACACTGTCTTCAGTGACAACAACAAGACAGTCAGAGCCAGTGTGACCTGTTTTTGTGACCACAGTTAGATGATTTGAACTTACTTAAAACACTGTCTTCAGTGACAACAACAAGACAGTCATAGCCAGTGTGACCTGTTTTTGTGACCACAGTTAGATGATTTGAACTTACTTAAAACACTGTCTTCAGTGACAACAACAAGACAGTCAGAGCCAGTGTGACCTGTTTTTGTGACCACAGTTAGATGATTTTATTTGTAGGTTTTAACATCTAAATGCATTTGTATTTCCTGTCATAGATTGTGAGCACACGACATTAAGTTGAGGTCAGAAACCTAGGAGCAAAAGATAACCAGAACGGCTATTGTTCCTTGATGACGAGAAAACCCACTTGTAGAGAAAAATGTACATTTAAAAATGGCTGGTAGGGATTGAGAAAACATTTATGTAGAGGAGTGAACAATTTTTGGACCTTCTTTGGTCATCGTCAGGTTCACAAAGAAAGAAAGAGGTAACTGACCGATTGCTGACCACATGTTTGAAGGGGGTTGTGTAATTGAGTGTAGAAATGTATAGGGCGTGCTGAGATGTTTGATTATTTTCATTAATATAGGTATAAAGGTGTTCCTCTGTATTGATTTATTTTCGGCTTGAGCTGTTGTATAAGTAAGGCTTCTTTAATTTTGCATTTATTTATGTTTGTTTCTTTATTTAGTATTTGGGTGTTTTTATGGTTATGTTGTGTTTATTTGGTTTGCAGTGTTTGAAAACGTATGAAAATGACTTTTTGTGTTCTTTGAATCTATTTTCCATTTTTCTACTTGTTTCTCCAATATAGAAGTCATGGCAGTTATCACATTGTATTTTATAAATAATGTTGGTGTGGTGTTTGTCAGTATAGTATTCACAGAGTATAGACCTCAGTTTTGTGCCTGGTTTTTGAATAAATTTGGTATTAACTGGAATGTCATATTTTGTTACTAGTTTTTGCCAAATATTGGTTATTTGTCTGCTGATGTCAGGAATATATGGTATACAGCAGTATATGGTTTTGTGACTTTTTGATTCGTGAGATATATTTACTTTTGTTGGTTGATTTTGCTTTCTGTCTAGGTGTGTGCGTATAATGTTTTCTACGGTTTGTGGAGGAAACTTATTGATGTTGATGAAGTATTGTTTTATTTTGTCTAATTCATCATTAATTTTATCTGGTGAACATAGTTTTATGGCTGTGTTTATTTGGTTTCTTAATATGTTGAGTTTTTGTTTTGTTTCATGTTCTGGGTCCCAAGGAAAGTATAGTTCAGTATGGGTGATTTTTCGGTGGATTTCTGTTTTAAATTGTGTATCAGTTCTTGTAATTTTGAGGTTAAGAAATGATATGTGATTGCTTTCTTCCTGTTCATATGTGAAGTTAATGTTGGGATGCATAGAGTTAATGTTAAACTAGAAAAACTAAGATGCAAACAACAGAAAGGACACCAACACAACAAACCGTTGACTAACCACATAATTAACAGATCCGACCGACAATTAAACACAGACGAGATACATCTACTTAACAAAGGACTCAACTTCACAATAGCACCAAGGTACATTCCAACCATAGAAATAAAAACATGTTTAGAAGATCTAGCCAGGAGACTTGTGATACTTTCCACAGAAAACAAAAACTAGAAAACTGAATACAACCAACAGAAAGAAGACAACTTAGACAATTTTATTGACACCCAACAGCGAAACTTCCAAAAAAAATTTAAAATTTATATTTTCCAGAAACACTTAAAAACATCTTAAACGATTTTTTCAAAGACTTTTCTCACAAAACCATCAACATAATTTCACAAAACAGAAAACTAAAAAACAATCTTACAAAAAGATACATTAATTCCATTAAAAGCCTAAAACAAAACCAAAACATTAAAATTCTGAAAGCAGATAAAGGAAATGCTGTAGTCATAATGAACATGAATGAACACATCCAAAAAATGAAGAACATCCTATCAGACTCGAACAAATTTAAACCAATACACACAAATCCAACAAAGACACACGAAACGCAACTAAACAAATTACTACTACAAATGAAAAAAGCCAACACAGTTTCACAAACACTTTATTCCTACCTACGTAAAACCGACTCACACACACAACAAATTTACGGCATCCCAAAACCTCATAAACCAGATTGTCCATTACGACCAATAATGTCCACATATGAATCGTTTAATTACAATCTTGGTAAATACATAGCATGGGCATTCTTCAAATATGTAACATCAGCCATCTCATTCATCAAAGACTATTTTAATTTCAAGTCTAACCTTAATCAACTTAATCATAAAGCCTTAATGGCCAGTTTCGATGTTATATCCTCTTTACAGAAGTTCCAACCACTGAAGCCTGCAAGATAGCCTTAGAACTCAAAATCTGAGACCCTAACTCATCAACAGACATTCCCAGCAACCAATTAGCAACCATCATAGAATTCACCACGATAAAGACAAACTTCATGTTCAACAACCACAACTATGTACAAACAAATGGCCAAGGCAACCCAGTATCACCAGTTCTAGCCAATATTTTTATGACACAAGTTTAAACACAAGTGATTACCACAGCATTACATCCAACTATACTAGTACAGATATGTAGATGACACGTTTGTGGGATTCACATCTACAGAACACACACTGAATTTTTTCAATCACATTAACTTTATACATTCCAACATTAACTTCACATGTGAACAGGAAGAAAGCAATCAAATATCATTTCTTAACCTCAAAATTACAAGAACTGATACACAATATAAAACAGAAATCCACCAAAAAATCACCCATACTGGATTATACATTCCTTGGGACTCAGCATGTGAAACAAAATAAAAACTCAACATACTAAGAAACCAAATAAACACAGCCATAAAACTATGCTCCCCAGATAAAATTAACTATGAATTAGACAAAATAAAACAATACTTCATCAACATCAATAAGTTTCCTCCACAAACCGTATAAAACATTATATACACACACACCTAGACAAAAAGCAAAATCAACCAACAAAAGTAAATATATCTCACGAATTAAAAAATCATGAAACCATATACTGCTGCATACCATATATTCCTGACATCAGCAGACAAATAACAAACATTTGGCAAAAACTAGTAACAAAATATGACATTCCAGTTAATACCAAATTTATTCAAAAACCCGGCACAAAACTGAGGTCTATACTATGTAAAAACTACACTGACAAACACCACACCAACATTATTTATAAAATACAATGTGATAACTGCCACGACTTCTATTTTGGAGAAACAAGTAGAAAAATGGAAACCAGATTCAAAGAACATAAAAAGTCACCTTCACACGTTTTCGAAAACTGCAAGTGAAATAAACACAACATAACCATAGAAAACACTGAAATACTAAATAAAAAAAAGAAATAAACAAATGCAAAATTAAAGAAGCCTTACTTATACAATAACTCAAGCCCAAAATAAACCAATATAAATGAACACCTTTATACCTATATTTATAAATATATCCAACATCTAAGCATGCCCTCTACATTTCTACACTCAATTACACAGCCCCTTCAAACATGTGGTCAGCTATCGGTCAGTTCCTCTTTCTTTCTTTGTGAACCTGACGATGACATAGTGTTTTCTCTACCCATACCAGCTGTTATTATTTGTTGTTATTTTGTTTCTTTAATTTATGTATAAAACTTAGTGCTGTTTAAGTGTTGCAGAATAATTCAGTTTTCTGTGACTTTAATTATTTTACTTTTTTTTTAAACAGATTTTTACACAATAATCGTTTGTCAAGGATACCAGTTGGTGCTTTTCAGGGTATGAAGTCCTTAAGGAGATTGTAAGTGATAAAGAACTCATGAATTTGAAAGTTTATCACATTAAACTACAACCACTAGTTAAGTTTATCACAAACAATATTTAAAACAGGTTTGTTTCCTTCAAACCCTTGATTGTATCATATTAAACTACAACCACTAGTTAAGTTTATCACAACCAATATTATAAACAGATTTGTTTCCTTCAAACCCTTGAGTGTATCACATTAAACTACAACCACTAGTTAAGATTATCACAAACAATATTTAAAATAGATTTGTTACCTTCAAATCCTTAAGTGTATCACATTAAACTACAATCATTAATTTTGCCTTTAGAGTTACATCAGGTAAAATACATTGTGTTATTACAGGATTCAAAGTAAAATCAGTTTGAATGATGCATGATACTTAACAAGCAAATTACGTGGTGGCAACCATACTAAATAACTACTTTCTTAAAGCTAAGTATAATTAGACTTGATTTGTTTAAAGTTAAAGTTAAGTCCACAGTCATTCCACTGTGCCACTGACGGTATATAATGAGATGAATAATTAAATTTAGATGATATTAACTTTGTGGACATTATCAAAATATAACCATTTACTGTGTGAAGAATAAATATAATTTGACTATTTACATTAACAAAATAAAACCATTTACTGTTTGAAGAATAAATATAATTTGACTATTTACATTATCAAAATAAAACCATTGACTGTGTGAAAAATAAATATAATTTGACTACTTACATTATCAAAATATAACCAGCTACTGTGTAAAGAATAAATATAATTTGACTGTTTACATAATCAAAATATAACCATTTACTGTTTGAAGAATAAATATAATTTGACTATTTTTCTTATCAAAGTATAACCATTTACTGTGTGAAGAATAAATATAATTTGACTATTTACATTAACAAAATAAAACCATTTACTGTTTGAAGAATAAATATAATTTGACTATTTACATTATCAAAATAAAACCATTGACTGTGTGAAAAATAAATATAATTTGACTACTTACATTATCAAAATATAACCAGCTACTGTGTAAAGAATAAATATAATTTGACTGTTTACATAATCAAAATATAACCATTTACTGTTTGAAGAATAAATATAATTTGACTATTTTTCTTATCAAAGTATAACCATTTACTGTGTGAAGAATAAATATAATTTGACTGTTTACATTATCAAAATATAACCATTAACTGTGTGAAGAATAAATATAATTTGACTGTTTACATTGTCAAAATATAACCAGCTACTGTGTAAAGAATAAATATAATTTGACTGTTTACATTATCAAAATATAACCATTTATTTTGTGAAGAATAAATATAATTTGACTATTTACATTATCAGAAGTGTGAAACAAACAATTATTGGAAGGTTCTGCTTTATGCAAGTAAAACAAGCAAGCTGTCTCATCAGAAGTGTGAAACAAACAATTATTGGAAGATTCTGCTTTATTGAACTAAGACAAGCAAGCTGTCTCATCAGAAGTGTGAAACAAACAATTATTGGAAGATTGTGCTTTATGCAACTAAGACAAGCAAGCTGTCTCATAAGAAGTGTGAAACAAACAATTATATGGAAGATTCTGCTTTATTGAACTAAGACAAGCAAGCTGTCTCATCAGAAGTGTGAAACAAACAATTATTGGAAGATTGTGCTTTATGCAACTAATACAAGCAAGCTGTCTCATCAGAAGTGTGAAACAAGTAATTATTGGAAGATTGTGCTTCATGCAATTGAGACAAGCAAGCTGTCTCATCAGAAGTGTGAACAAATAATTATTAGAAGATTCTGCTTTATGCAACTGAGACAAGCAAGCTGTCTCATCAGAAGTGTGAAACAAACAATTATTGGAAGATTCTGTTTTATGCAATTGAGACAAGCAAGCTGTCTCCTCAGAAATGTGAAACAAACAATTATTGGAAGATTGTGCTTTATGCAACTGAGACAAGCAAGCTGTCTCATCAGAAATGTGAAACAAACAATTATTGGAAGATTCTGCTTTATACAACTAAGTCAAGTAAGCTATCTCATCAGAAGTATGAAACAAACAATTATTGGAAGATTGTGCTTTATGCAACTAAGACAAGCAAGCTGTCTCATCAGAAGTGTGAAACAAACAATTATTGGAAGATTCTGCTTTATACAACTAAGACAAGTAAGCTGTCTCATCAAAAGTGTGAAACAAACAATTATTGGAAGTTTGTGCTTTATGCAACTAAGACAAGCAAGCTGTCTCATCAGAAGTGTGAAACAAACAATTATTGGAAGATTCTGCTTTATACAACTAAGACAAGTAAGCTGTCTCATCAGAAGTGTGAAACAAACAATTATTGGAAGATTGTGCTTTATGCAACTAAGACAAGCAAGCTGTCTCATCAGTGTATTTGTCCAACTCACCCATTCTTCTCCCAACATTTGTCCTAAAAAACAACAAGTAATTTTGTTGACAGAAACACAACTAAAAATTAATGGAGAAATGAATGCTCTAAGTGATACAATTGATTTGTATGCCCTCTTACGTTGGGATTCCATGACTAATTATTGCACAAAATAAGATATTTGCTATTTTGTTTTTCAGTTGTTAAACATAAGGTTACAGAATGGGATATTTGTGGTTTTCCATGGTGATCAAAACCTGATTTTTAACATTGACTCAGCAGGAGGTTGGAGTGACCTTGTCCTTGAGTTCAATTTTATTTACATAACTGTTTCTAGACTTTTTAAAAAATTGTTAAATAACTTATTTTTTCAATTTCATTGTTGGTATTGGTTACACATCCTGCAACTCTTATGTCCTTCTAATAACAAGGTAATTTCCAAGAATACCAGTTTCAGGTGTTCAAACTATGATTATATGTATTTATCTGTACCTCAAATTATACCTTAATTGTTAGGTAGAAGTTGTTTAGTATTGTTGCCACCAGGTGATATGCTTGTTAAATCGTGTGCATTGTTATCTGGTTTTAATTTGGATGCTATAATAACTTAATGTATCTTACCTAATGTAGCCCTAAGGGCAAAACCCATGATTATAATTTAATATATATTACTCAAGGGTTTGAGAGTAACAAAACTGCTCATGTAATTTGTGATATTGTGCTTTAATATCTGTTTAAATGATATTTAGGTGAGATGATACATTTATTTAATATCCTGTTTCCCAAAACAACTTGAATTGCTATAAGACACAGTTCTTCCATAGAGTAAATTTCATACAGTCCCAGACAGCTTAATAAACGTTATGTGGGTTATAGTAACTGGTTTACATCTTAAATGCAGAAAAAACGTTATTTGAACTTTGGGACTGTCAGAGCTTCATAAGAACAGTGGTAGACCTAGATTTGTTTCGGGTTTCCCAAACAAATCCATCTTTATCTTGAAGTGACATGTATCTTTTTAGAACATTAACTTAGATCATAGCTATTAGCATGTTCTAAAATACAGGAATTATGGATAGAATCATAGCAGATCACAGTATGCGGCTGTAATGGGTGGTCTGAAAATTACCACAGCAGTGAACTTAGTGGATTGGCAGGACTTAAAATTCTATATTTCAACACAAGGACCATCTTGTTATACTTCCACAATCTATATTTGGATACAGTGACCATTCCTTAAGTTCTTTGCAACACACATTTGGACCACCCTGTAAATCCTTCACTGAAAAGTTACAGTCAAATTCCACACCAGCTACATGTGGTTACTATAGTTATGAATAACCCTCATGAATTTGTGTTTTAGTCAACTGGTCCATAATCTTATTTAAAAGCTAGTCATCCACCCACAAGATATGTAAACATGAATGCTACTTTTATTTTTGTAGGTGCAGTCTCTGAATTTCTAGTCATATGATTCTAGCCTCATGTTTCTCATAACCTTAAAAGACTTGTACAAATAGTTATTGTAGGCTTCTCAGCTTGTGGTTTTAACATGTCTCTATTTATTCAGCTAGTCATTTCCTCATTTGTGTGTATATTTTTAATATTTGATTTCCTCCACTATGCAAACCACACAATGGACAAAACAGTTCCTGTTCTTCATATAAATGTCATCACTCAGAGCTGCTAGAGTTGTTCACGTTTTGTGTAGATTCAGAATTTTAATCAGCAAACTGTAAGAAGGTGTCGGTCAATTGGACCAATTCTGTACACATCTTATTACCTTTGAGATAAAACACATAACTGGGGATGAACTAATTGTATTTTTCTAGTGCTTAAAACATACGACTCCTGAATTAGCTAATTGTATCATCAAGGATTTAAAGTGACTTCTAACTTAACCAATGTTATTTCCTTTGTGTTCTAGCATGTGACTTGAAATGGAGTAAAAATGTTGAGACATTGTGTAGCATGTATAGTAGAACCTTTAATGACTAGATCTGTATTGTAGAACCTGTAGTGACTAGATCTGTATAGTAGAACCTGTAGTGACTAACTCTGTATAGTAGAACCTGTAGTGACTAGATCTGTATTGTAGAACCTGTAGTGACTAGATCTGTATTGTAGAACCTGTAGTGACTAGATCTATATAGTAGAACCTATAGTGACTAACTCTGTATAGTAGAACCTGTAGTGACTAGATCTGTATTGTAGAACCTGTAGTGACTAGATCTGTATAGTAGAACCTGTAGTGACTAACTCTGTATAGTAGAACCTGTAGTGACTAACTCTGTATAGTAGAACCTGTAGTGACTAGATATGTATTGTAGAACCTGTAATGATTAGATCTGTATAGTAGAACCTGTAGTGATTAGATCTGTATTGTAGAACCTGTAGTGACTAGATATGTATTGTAGAACCTGTAGTGACTAGATCTGTATTGTAGAAGCTGTAGTGATTAGATCTGTATTGTAGAACCTGTAGTGACTAGATCTGTATTGTAGAGCCTGTAGTGACTAACTCTGTATTGTAGAATCTGTAATGACTAGATCTGTATAGTAGAACCTGTAGTGACTAGATCTGTATTGTAGAACCTGTAGTGATTATATCTGTATTGTAGAACCTGTAGTGACTAGATCTGTATAGTAGAACCTGTAGTGACTATATCTGTATTGTAGAACCTGTAGTGATTAGATCTGTATTGTAGAACCTGTAGTGACTAGATCTGTATTGTAGAGCCTGTAGTGACTAACTCTGTATTGTAGAATCTGTAATGACTAGATCTGTATAATAGAACCTGTAGTGACTAGATCTGTATTGTAGAACCTGTAGTGATTAGATCTGTATTGTAGAACCTGTAGTGACTAACTCTGTATAGTAGAACCTGTAGTTACTAGATCTGTATTGTAGAACCTGTAGTGACTAGATCTGTATTGTAGAACCTGTAGTGATTAGATCTGTATTGTAGAACCTGTAGTGACTAGATCTGTATAGTAAAACCTGTAGTGACTAGATCTGTATTGTAGAACCTGTAGTGATTAGATCTGTATTGTAGATCCTGTAGTGACTAACTCTGTATTGTAGAATCTGTAATGACTAGATCTGTATAGTAGAACCTGTAGTGACTAGATCTGTATTGTAGAACCTGTAGTGATTAGATCTGTATTGTAGATCCTGTAGTGACTAACTCTGTATTGTAGAATCTGTAATGACTAGATCTGTATAGTAGAACCTGTAGTTACTAGATCTGTATTGTAGAACCTGTAGTGACTAGATCTGTATTGTAGAACCTGTAGTGATTAGATCTGTTTTGTAGAACCTGTAGTGACTAGATCTGTATAGTAGAACCTGTAGTGACTAGATCTGTATAGTAGAACCTGTAGTGACTAGATCTGTATAGTAGAACCTGTAGCGACTAGATCTGTATTGTAGAACCTGTAGTGACTAGATCTGTATTGTAGAACCTGTAGTGATTAGATCTGTATTGTAGAACCTGTAGTGACTAGATCTGTATTGTAGAGCCTGTAGTGACTAACTCTGTATTGTAGAATCTGTAATGACTAGATCTGTATAGTAGAACCTGTAGTGACTAGATCTGTATTGTAGAACCTGTAGTGATTATATCTGTATTGTAGAACCTGTAGTGACTAGATCTGTATAGTAGAACCTGTAGTGACTAGATCTGTATTGTAGAACCTGTAGTGATTAGATCTGTATTGTAGAACCTGTAGTGACTAGATCTGTATTGTAGAGCCTGTAGTGACTAACTCTGTATTGTAGAATCTGTAATGACTAGATCTGTATAATAGAACCTGTAGTGACTAGATCTGTATTGTAGAACCTGTAGTGATTAGATCTGTATTGTAGAACCTGTAGTGACTAACTCTGTATAGTAGAACCTGTAGTTACTAGATCTGTATTGTAGAACCTGTAGTGACTAGATCTGTATTGTAGAACCTGTAGTGATTAGATCTGTATTGTAGAACCTGTAGTGACTAGATCTGTATTGTAGATCCTGTAGTGACTAACTCTGTATTGTAGAATCTGTAATGACTAGATCTGTATAGTAGAACCTGTAGTGACTAGATCTGTATTGTAGAACCTGTAGTGATTAGATCTGTATTGTAGAACCTGTAGTGACTAGATCTGTATAGTAGAACCTGTAGTGACTAGATCTGTATAGTAGATCCTGTAGTGACTAACTCTGTATTGTAGAATCTGTAATGACTAGATCTGTATTGTAGAACCTGTAGTGATTAGATCTGTATTGTAGAACCTGTAGTGACTAGATCTGTATAGTAGAACCTGTAGTGACTAGATCTGTATAGTAGAACCTGTAGTTACTAGATCTGTATTGTAGAACCTGTAGTGACTTGCTCTGTTTTTATAGACGGCTGGACTCTAACACACTCATCTGTGATTGCCACTTGCTCTGGCTGTCAGAAATGTTGAAAGAAAAACAAACAACTACACAGGCTGCAGCAACGTGCGAACACCCAGTCTCTCTCCAGGGAAAATCGCTGACTGCACTCTCTTTACAAGATTTCCATTGCAGTAGGTGACCAGAACCTATAATTTTATTTTATTTTTGTCTAAGTTATTATATTTTCACCATGGAAACAAGTAGCTTGCATGATTCATGTTGTATTTAATATACTCAACAAATGAACAATAAATGAACATAACATTCATACAATAATTGTTTTTATTAAACTATATACTTTATGATTTATAAAAGTCCAGTGTGTATTTCTATTATTTTATATTTTTAGTATGAGGATTACTTGTCATTAGTCTATGACTTAAGAATGCACCTAAATCCCTTAAGATGACAGAGATTCATGAAATATTATTGAGATTACAGACAAAGAGGTAACTAACATCACTAGTATTTGATTAGTGAATCAGTGTTATAACTATAAGTGAAAACAATATGCTAAATAGCTCATGGATTAAAATGTTCTAAAGATGTCTGTGAAACAGTTCTTCACTTTTTAATACTGAAACGTGTGTGGAATGTTGATCAGAGGAACCTCAGTTTACGGAAGAACCAACGGATGTGGATGTTTCATTTGGAGGGACAGTTTACTTCTCTTGTAAGGCTGAGGGTGACCCGGAACCGGAAATAGTATGGCTTCACAATGAGTAAGTTACCATGACATCATATACAAATGCAGTAGTTATGAAAATAGTCGTTAATATGCTAACCAAGATGTGTAATTATCAAGACAAACCAAATCTGTTCACTAAAATAATTAAACTGATAATAATTTATTACTGTGGTTACAAAGATTTATTAGTGGCAAGAAAACATTTTTGATTGATGACTTATAAAACATATCTTATTATTTATTAAATGTTTCAAATATTATCCTGAATACTGAAATCTTATTATTTATTAAATGTTTCAAGTATTATTTTGAATACTGAAATCTTATAATTTATTAAATGTTTCAAGTATTATCCTGAATACTGGAATCTTATTATCTATTAAATGTTTCAAGTATTATCCTGAATACTGAAATCTTATTATTTATTAAATGTTTCAAGTATTATCCTGAATACTGGAATCTTATTATCTATTAAATGTTTTAAGTATTATTCTGAATACTGAAATCTTATTATTTATTAAATGTTTCAAGTATTATTTTGAATACTGGAATCTTATAATTTATTAAATGTTTCAAGTATTATCCTGAATACTGGAATCTTATTATCTATTAAATGTTTCAAGTATTATCCTGAATACTGAAATCTTATTATTTATTAAATGTTTCAAGTATTATCCTGAATACTGGAATCTTATTATCTATTAAATGTTTCAAGTATTATCCTGAATACTGAAATTTTATTATTTATTAAATGTTTCAAGTATTATTTTGAATACTGGAATCTTATAATTTATTAAATGTTTCAAGTATTATCCTGAATACTGGAATCTTATTATCTATTAAATGTTTCAAGTATTATCCTGAATACTGAAATCTTATTATTTATTAAATGTTTCAAGTATTATCCTGAATACTGGAATCTTATTATCTATTAAATGTTTCAAGTATTATCCTGAATACTGAAATCTTATTATTTATTAAATGTTTCAAGTATTATTTTGAATACTGAAATCTTATAATTTATTAAATGTTTCAAGTATTATCCTGAATACTGGAATCTTATTATCTATTAAATGTTTCAAGTATTATCCTGAATACTGAAATCTTATTATTTATTAAATGTTTCAACTATTATCCTGAATACTGAAATCTTATTATTCATTAAATGTTTCAAGTATTATCCTGAATACTGGAATCTTATTATTTATTAAATGTTTCAAGTATTATTCAGAATACTGGAATCTTATTATCTATTAAATATTTCAAGTATTATCCCAAATACTTGTGATCTTATTATTTTTTAAATGTTTCAAGTATTATTCTGAATACTGAAATCTTATAATTTATTAAATGTTTCAAGTATTATCCTGAATACTGAAATCTTATTATCTATTAAATGTTTCAAGTATTATCCCAAATACTTGTGATCTTATTATCTATTAAATGTTTCAAGTATTATCCTGAATACTGAAATCTTATTATTCATTAAATGTTTCAAGTATTATCCTGAATACTGGAATCTTATTATTTATTAAATGTTTCAAGTATTATTCAGAATACTGGAATCTTATTATCTATTAAATATTTCAAGTATTATCCCAAATACTTGTGATCTTATTATTTTTTAAATGTTTCAAGTATTATTCTGAATACTGAAATCTTATTATTCATTAAATGTTTCAAGTATTATCCTGAATACTGAAATCTTATTATTTATTAAATGTTTTAAGTATTATCCTGAATACTGAAATATTATTATTTATTAAATGTTTTAAGTATTATCCAGAATACTGAAATTTTATTATTTATTAAATGTTTCAAGTATTATTCTGAATACTGAAATCTTATTATTTATTAAATGTTTTAAGTATTATCCTGAATACTGGAATCTTATTATTTATTAAATGTTTCAAGTATTATTCTGAATACTGAAATCTTATTATTTATTAAATGTTTTAAGTATTATTCTGAATACTGGAATTTTATTATTTGTTAAATGTTTCAAGTATTATCCTGAATACTGGAATCTTATTATTTATTGAATGTTTCAAGTATTATCCTGAATACTGGAATCTTATTATTTATTAAATGTTTGAAGTATTATTCTGAATACTGAAATCTTATAATTTATTAAATGTTTCAAGTATTATCCTGAATACTGGAATCTTATTATTTATTAAATGTTTCAAGTATTATCCTGAATACTGAAATCTTATAATTTATTAAATGTTTCAAGTATTATTCTGAATACTGGAATCTTATTATTTGTTAAATGTTTCAAGTATTATCCTGAATACTGGAATCTTATTATTTGTTAAATGTTTCAAGTATTATCCTGAATACTGGAATCTTATTATTTATTAAATGTTTCAAGTATTATCCTGAATACTGAAATCTTATTATTTATTAAATGTTTACAATAGTCAATTAATGAATTTTGTTTAGAAATGAGATCATTCCAGAAGAAGATACCAGACTCAGTATCCTTAATGATGGTACCCTGATGATTACGGATGCTAGAGACAGTGACCAGGGAGTCTACGAATGTATGGCAAAAAATGCTGCCGGAGAAGCAAAATCCAGAAGTGCTCAGATACGTTACTATGGAGACAGAGGTAGATAGGTGTTCTTAGGTACTAGGTCCAAAATTGCTAAGATTTGTTACTATGGAAACAGGTAGATAAGTATTGTTAGGTATTAGATGCAGAACTGTTCAGATATGTTACTATGGAAACAGCGATAGATAAGTATTGTTAGGCATTAGATGCATAACTACGAATATACATTACTATGAAAACAGACATAGATAAGTATTGTTAGGTATTAGATGCAGAACTGTTCATATATGTTACTATGAAAACAGAGGTGGATAAGTATTGTTAGGTATTAGATGCAGAACTGTTCAGATGTGTTACTATGGAAACAGAAGTAGATAGGTATTGTTAGGTATTAGATGCAGAACTGTTCAGATACGTTACTACAAAAATAGTTGTTGTCAGGTATTAGACAATGCTTGGGTCAAATATTTTTTAGTATGTTACATTGGTTATAAACGTATTAGTATGGATCCAGATATTTGAATCATACCCTAAATACTGTTGGACGTTTTGTATTCTTTCATGTAGTTTCAGTTTTTTTGGTATATATTGAAGTGTGATCTGGACATTAATGTATTTATATATAATCAATTTTCATGTGTAAAACATCATTAGAACCCTCTATAGGGTTAAATGTTTTATGTGTTTAGGTGAAAATCTGTTTATTGTTGTACTACTTGTATTTCTTATGAACAGCTGTCTTCTCTCTCAGTCTAGTAGAAACTGCCTAACACACTTTATTAAATGACGTATGTTGTTGTTTTGTGTATCAATGTTTTGTTTCTTATATAAACACGTAGAGAGATGGGGCAGTTTTAAATAAAAAACTATTTTACTCACCACTGATTGTATTACATAGAGCCAATAACACTAAGGTTCAGATAGTGACTACTGTACACACACAAAAATGATTTACCGAAACTTAGTCTTTTTAAGTTATCCAACTGTTTAGGAGTAGACTAAGTGAAAAGTCGTTGTCAAGAACATAGTGAGAAATGATATATTTGCCCTCCCCTGGACCCCTGTATTACAATGTCATAGTTCAACTATAAAACACAATGACTTTTCAGTTCCAGCTCAGATTATTCAACATCCCGTGGATCAAGATGTCCCTGTGGGTTCTGAAGTAGTTCTGTCTTGCCAAGCCACTGGTCATCCCAAGCGGACATCACCTGGTTATATAATAATTCACCACTAACCAATTCTGCTAGGTATCACGTTTCAACTCATGGAACACTCACCATCAGCAATGTTCAGAAACCTGATGTTGGCACCTATCAATGTGTGGCATCCAATTACTTGGGAAGGGTGTCAGCAGAAGCAGAGTTAACTGTCCAGGGTGAGACTCGTTTAACATAGGAGTTGTCTAACATATCATGCGAATAAACTATTTAACATAAAACATGTTTAATGTGTTATTTTGGTTAAAACATTTAACACAAGACTTCACAATGTTCTAGGACCTGAAAGTTCCCATATTCTCATACACTATAAACTGTGGTTTAACATCTATGTTAAGAATATTACATAATGCTGTTTCATTTTTCTAATAGCGCCACCTATTTTTCTGGAGAAACCTAGGAATCAAATGGTAACAGAAGGTCAAACTATTGAAATGAAATGTGAAGTAGATGGTTTCCCTCTACCACAAATAACCTGGGATAAAGATGGTAGGTTTTTTATTGTATAGGATAAAGATGGTAGTTTTTTTATTGTATAGGATAAAGATGGTAGGTTTTTTATTGTATAGGATAAAGATGGTAGGTTTTTATTGTATAGGATAAAGATGGTAGGTTTTTTATTGTATAGGATAAAAATGGTAGGTTTTTTATTGTATAGGATAAAGATGGTAGGTTTTATTGTATAGGATAAAGATGTTGGTTTTATTGTATAGGATAAAGATGGTAGGTTTTATTGTATAGGATAAAGATGGTAGGTTTTATTGTATAGGATAAAGATGGTAGGTTTTATTGTATAGGATAAAGATGGTAGGTTTTATTGTACAGGATAAAGATGGTAGGTTTTATTGTACAGGATAAAGATGGTAGGTTTTATTGTATAGGATAAAGATGGTAGGTTTTATTGTATAGGATAAAGATGGTAGGTTTTATTGTATAGGATAAAGATGGTAGGTTTTTATTGTATAGGATAAAGATGGTAGGTTTTTTATTGTATAGGATAAAGATGGTAGGTTTTTTATTGTATATGATAAAGATGGTAGGTTTTTTATTGTATAGGATAAAGATGATGATTTTCATATTGGATTTTTCAAAATAAAAATATTAGTTCTTACTTTATGAGATGCAGAAAATTGATAAACAAATTGAGTGTTTTTATATAACAATATATGACATGAGTTTAAGTCGACATTGATATGATGAAATGTCCAGAAAGAATCTTCTGTGCTAGCTTAATATCAGTTTTGGTTTTTTAACAGGAAGTCCTCTGACAGTTCATTCAGGGAGGGTTGAAATCCTCAATGATAAAAAGCTGGTGAGAATTAACAATGTGAAGAAACAGGATGAAGGGGTGTACAGTTGTAAGGCCAGTAACAGTGGAGGCAGTCGAGTGTCTAACGCAGATCTGTTCGTCCGAGAGAAAGGTAAGAAGTCCTGTTAGGATAGTAGGAGATAAAGGTAAGAATAAACAATGTGAAGGAACAGGATGAAGGGGTGTACAGTTGTAAGGGCTGTAACAGTGGAGGCAGTCGAGTGTCTAACGCAGATCTGTTCATCCGAGAGAAACGTAAGAATTAACAATGTGAAGAAACAGGATGAAGGGGTGTACAGTTGTAAGGCCAGTAACAGTGGAGGCAGTCAGTGTCTAAGCAAGATCTGTTAGATCCGAGAGAAAGGTAAGAAGTCCTGTTAGGATAGTAGGAGAGAAAGGTAAGAATAAACAATGTGAAGGAACAGGATGAAGGGGTGTACAGTTGTAAGGCCAGTAACAGTGGAGGCAGTCGAGTGTCTAACGCAGATCTGTTCGTCCGAGAGAAAGGTAAGAAGTCCTGTTAGGATAGTAGGAGAGAAAGGTAAGAATAAACAATGTGAAGGAACAGAATGAAGGGGTGTACAGTTGCAAGGGCTGTAACAGTGGAGGCAGTCAAGTGTCTAACGCAGATCTGTTCTTCCGAGAGAAACGTAAGAATTAACAATGTGAAGAAACAGGATGAAGGGGTGTACAGTTGTAAGGCCAGTAACAGTGGAGGCAGCTGAGTGTCTAACGCAGATCTGTTCGTCTGAGAGAAAGGTAAAAATTCCTGTCAGGATAGTAGGAGAGAAAGGTAAGAATTCCTGCCAGGATAGCTTGAGAGAAAGGTGAGACGTCCTGTCAGGATAGTAGGAGAGAAAGGTAAGAATTCCTATCAGGATAGCTTGAGAGAAAGGTGAGATGTCCTGTTAGGATAGTAGGAGAGAAAGGTAAGAATTCCTGTCAGGATAGTCATAGATCTTGACAGTTTATGTAAGTGTGATGTGGATATTTAATTAAACAGTATCATAACTTAGAACCTCTTACATATTTTTCCACCTTCTGTGAATTTGTTAAACTACAAAATCAGATAATGTTTCTATTTCTAGTACTTTTTCATTTGCATTGTTTTGTTTTGTTTAATTACAAGAATAAATAAGTTTTAGCAGTGATCGAAACTGGGTCGAGCTACAGTTGTTTATTAACGACGTAACCAGGTGATACTCCTAACTTTTGAACATTTTATTTCCTCACATAGCACCACCTGTTTTCTCAAGAACACCACAAAACACTGAAGCCACATTAGGATCTAATATTGAACTACCCTGTCAGGCACGAGGTGACCCAGAACCTCGCATCACTTGGCGTAAAAACAGAATTCCTCTGAACATCGACAGCGACCATTATCGGCTGAGCTCTCGGGGCGACCTCTACATGTTTAATATAGTCCAAGAAGATGCAGGTTCTTATGAATGTATTGCAGAAAATGAAGTTGGGCATGCATCTGTGTCTATTCGTCTCTCGATTAGAGGTGAGATGGTTTGTGAAGGTTATTTTGATTAACAGTTTACTACAATTAGATTTTTGTCTGGTAACATTTCTTGTGCTTCGTGTATGTATCAGTTTAACGAATTAGGTAACTGTTTAATATCATGTTTAAATAACTGTTTAGTTATATTTATTGTTTATCTCTTATGAGCAATTCCTTTTTTTCCCATTGTTCTAAGTCTCAGCCATTTTGAAATCTGTAGATAATAGCAACATTTTGTTTTTTATTATCTGGTGAACTTTCGTGGAAATTTGGGATTTATCACCACGAAGAAAAGATTTGGAAACTTTAATGGTCTCCTGTTGAAAGTCAAGGTGATGATGTTTCGGCTGTTATACTGAAGTGACTTAGAGAAGACCTCATTATATGAGCCGAAACGTTGTCTTTTTACCCAAATGATGACGTCACTATGTCCATCCTGCCCGAAGTTCCAGTCAAACAACATGAAGAATTAATATTTCTTACCAAGTTTCTCAGTCGTTTTATCTAAACATAGAGTTCAGAGAGATGACAAAGTGTTATGACTTTTTTCAGCCGCTCCCTACTCGACATATCCTGGGGACAGATACGTAGTTCCCGCTGTTGAAGACGCCAGGAGGACTGTGGAAGAAGCAGTAAATCATACTCTACATTATCTGTTTAGTCGGGACCGAAACCGTACACCAAACCATTTACTACAGGTTTTCCGTTTTCCATCTCCAGAAGCACGAGATCTTGCCAAAGCTGCCGAGATTTATGAGAAGGCTTTACTTAATGTTAGGGGACGAGTGGAAGCTGGTATGAAGTTAAACTTGACAGGTAAATACAGAGTGGATCCTTGAATCTTAAGATTAGTTTTACTTAATGATTAGTAAATCCTCAGTATCTGAGACAGATTAAACTGCATTAATAGTGAATACTCAGTACCTGATACTGGTTAAACTTCACTAATAGTGAATCCTCAGTACCTGAGACAGATTAAACTGCATTAATAGTGGATCCTCAGTACCTGATACTGGTTAAACTTCACTAATTGTGAATACTCAGTACCTGAGACTGGTTAACCTTCACTAATAGTGAATACTCAGTACCTGAGACTGGTTAAACTTCACTAATAGTGAATCCTCAGTACCTGAGACTGGTTAAACTTCACTAATAGTGAATCCTCAGTACCTGAGACTGGTTAAACTTCACTAATAGTGAATACTCAGTATCTGAGACTGGTTAAACTTCACTAATAGTGAATACTCAGTACCTGAGACTGGTTAACCTTCACTAATAGTGAATACTCAGTACCTGAGACTGGTTAAACTTCACTAATAGTGAATCCTCAGTACCTGAGACTGGTTAAACTTCATTAATAGTGAATCCTCAGTACCTGAGACTGGTTAAACTTCATTAATAGTGAATCCTCAGTACCTGAGACTGGTTAAACTTCATTAATAGTGAATCCTCAGTACCTGAGACTGGTTAAACTTCACTAATAGTGGATCCTCAGTATCTGAGACTGGTTAAACTTCACTATTAATGAATCCTCAGTACCTGAGACTGGTTAAACTTCACAAATAGTGAATACTCAGTACCTGATACTGGTTAACCTTCACTAATAGTGAATCCTCAGTACCTGAGACTGGTTAAACTTCACTAATAGTGAATCCTCAGTACCTGAGACTGGTTAAACTTCACTAATAGTGAATACTCAGTACCTGAAACTGGTTAACCTTCACTAATAGCGAATACTCAGTACCTGAGACTGGTGAAAGTTAATGGTTGCTTTTTATTATTCTAACTTCTAGAGTTGGAACATTAATGGTTGGTTTTCAGTGCAACAACTTTGAGATGTTGAAATGTTAATAGTTAAATGTTAATAGTCTCTTGTCAAGAAAATTGCTGTTTTATTTATTTCCAATTAATTTAATACCTTGTATTTAATACCTGGTATATAATACCTAGTATTTAATACCTCGTGTTTAATATCTAGTATTTAATGCCTCGTATATAATACCTAGTATTTAATACCTCATATTTAATCCCTAGTATATAATACCTCGTATTTAATACCTAGTATTTCTCTTGTGATGTCAATACTTTCAACAATAATTCCTAGTTGACACGTGACCACGATTAAAGATCTGTCAAATGAGGGTGACATGAAGAACAGATCTAGTAAACATTACCAATAATTTTAGTTTGGCACTTGTTTGAACTGTGACTCATTTCACATCTGATAATTATTGTCGCTTCTAATTTACTGTGCAGAGTTACTATATATGAGGGAATGTATTAAAAATCAAATAATGTATTGTGTGTGTGTTTTTGTTATAGCAAAGCCACATTAAGCTATCTGCTGGAAATTGAACACCTGTATTATTTTTGTACGTAAATTACCATTTAGAACATTTCAGTTTTAATAAAATTAGAACATCTGACCCTGTAACACTTACCTTTTGGCATCAGGTCTTTGATACAGCCAAATTTCAAACTTCAACCTTCTATTATGACATTTTATCTGCAGCTAAACTTAGAATACTTAGTTTTTGCCATCAACTTGTTAGAACTGTTAAGCCTAAAAACTTATTTTTCACTATCAAATCTTTGAAACGACTAAATCAAGAACACTTACTTTTTGCTGTGAAGTCTTTGGATCAGATAAATGTGGAATGTTTATATTTTGCTCTTGGATCCTTAGAACCATTAAGTCAAGAACACTTTTTATTATCAGCTCTGTGAGAGTCAGTATTTAAAAATATTGGTCTAAAACTGTGAAAGTACAGTACCTTCATTTTTTTTGCAGAATTTCGTTACTCAGAAATCTTGTCCCCTCACCAGATAGAGCTGTTAACTAATCTTTCTGGGTGCCAAGTGCACAGACCGTCTTCTTCTTGCTCGAATATGTGCTTCCACAAGAAGTTTCGAACAGTAGGCGGAAGTTGTAACAACTTCGTCACCCTACTTGGGGTGCTTCGTTAACTCCATTCTTACGTCTCCTGCCAGCCGTTTATGAAAATGGATTTAACACTCCAGTCGGTAAATAATTAAATTTGTACCACAATGTTTTTAAAAGATTTGTATTTTCAAAGAACAAACCAAAAATGTTTAAAGTGAATACTTCCTGTTAAGTAACATTATTAATAGTGGGTTTAACGTGGTTTTAGACATTTTACCTGTACATCATAGTAGAGGCTGAGTGTCAGTTTATTGGCTTTTATTTTTCTAATTATTTCATAAAGTTCAAATATTTAGAGCAAGTGTATTATTTGATGGAGAACCAATGAGAAAGTGACAACAGGGAAGTAAGACAAGAACAGTAACATAAATTTGTTTACCTTTTTAATATATTTTCTTCATCGAAATAACAGACTGTGAATTTCAATGAAGAAAATATGATATACCTTTGTGCTAAAATAAAAACACCATCTTTTGATCTGTTATAGTTCCATCTTCTTATTGTTCTGATATAGTTCCATCTTCTTATTGTTCTGATATAGTTTTATCTTTTTATAGTTCTGATATAGTTTCATCTTCTTATCATTCTGATATAGTTTCGTCTTTTTACTGTTCTGATGTAGCTTCATCTTCCTATTCTTCTGATGTAGTTCCATCTTCTTATTGTTCTGATATATTTTTATCTTTTTTATAGTTCTGATATAGTTTCATTTTCTTATCATTCTGGTATAGTTTCATCTTATCAATCTGATATAGTTTCATCTTTTTTATAGTTCTGGTATAGTTTCATCTTTTTTATAGTTCTGGTATAGTTTCATCTTTTTATCGTTCTGATAGAGTTTCATCTTTTTTATCATTCTGGTATAGTTTCATCTCTTTATTGTTCTGATATAGTTTCATCTTTTTTATCGTTCTGATATGGTTTCATCTTTTTTATCGTTCTGATATAGCTTCATCTTTTTTATCGTTCTGATATAGTCTCATCTTTTTATCGTTCTGATATAGCTTCATCTTTTTTATCATTCTGATATGGTTTCATCTTTTTTATCGTTCTGATATAGCTTCATCTTTTTTATCATTCTGATATGGTTTCATCTTTTTTATCGTTCTGATATAGGTTCATCTTTTTTATCGTTCTGATATTGTCTCATCTTCTTATCATTCTGATATAGTTTCATTGCATCCTTCTGATATAGTTTCATCTCTTTATCGTTCTGATATATTTTTATCTTTTTTATAGTTCTGATATAGTTTCATTTTCTTATCATTCTGGTGTAGTTTCATCTTTTTTATAGTTCTGGTATAGTTTCATCTTTTTATCGTTCTGATATAGCTTCATCTTTTTTATAGTTCTGGTATAGTTTCATCTTTTTATCGTTTTGATATAGCTTCATCTTTTTTATCATTCTGATATGGTTTCATCTTTTTTATCGTTCTGATATAGCTTCATCTTTTTTATCATTCTGATATGGTTTCATCTTTTTTATCGTTCTGATATAGGTTCATCTTTTTTATCGTTCTGATATTGTCTCATCTTCTTATCATTCTGATATAGTTTCATTGCATCCTTCTGATATAGTTTCATCTCTTTATCGTTCTGATATAGTTTCATCTCTTTATCGTTCTGATATAGTTTTATCTTTTTTATAGTTCTGATATAGTTTCATTTTCTTATCATTCTGGTATAGTTTCATCTTCTTATCATTCTGATATAGTTTCATCTTCTTTTCATTCTGATATAGTTTCATCTTTTTTATAGTTCTGATATAGTTTCATTTTTTTATCGTTCTGATATTGTCTCATCTTCTTATCATTCTGATATAGTTTCATCTTTTTATCGTTCTGATAGAGTTTCATTTTCTTATCATTCAAATAAAATCACCATCCTTTGATCTGATATATTTCCATTTTCTTGTCTTTCTCAACAAACTTTAAGTTGCAAGTAAACTTTAACAATGATTAATTTTAAAAGTTTTAGGAATCTAGACAGAGTTATGTGAAAAACAAACGAATATTTTTATTTTCTTTCAATTGAAGGTCATGCTACAGGGGCCATTGTAACCAGAAGTACAATTCAACACTAATGTCCATGCTGATCATTTTTACTGATAGGTTCTGCTTGTGTTCAGGATTAATACCATCCCAACAGCATCATGGTGTCCCAAAAGCAGGTTACAGAATGATGTTCACATTGGTCATCTCTAAAGATAGGTTATGTTTTTCAGGATGGACCGGTCTCAACAGTATTATGGTTTCCCAAAGCCTAGCTCTCGACTGGTGTCCACTCAGATTATTTCCACTGATGTCGTGTCACCCGATACTGAAGTTTCTCACATGCTGATGCAATGGGGTCAGTTTTTTGACCACGATATTGATTTTTCCTTACCTGCTATCAGTCACGAGAGCTTTGTGGATGGTACCGACTGCAGCCGAACATGTGATTACTCACCACCATGTTTTCCTGTAGAAATTCCACCATCCGACAAACGGATCAGAGGACACAACTGTATGGAGTTTGTCGATCCAGCGCCATCTGTGGCTCAGGTGTAACTTCTGTGTTTCTTAATGAAGTTATGCCTCGAGAACAGGCCAATCAACTAACATCTTTCATCGATGCTTCAAATGTCTATGGGAGTTCAGAGAGGCTTTCTCAACACTTAAGGAATACCACAGACAATCTTGGTCTACTGCGACATGGTCCCTTGATGCAGTCTGGAAAACCACTGCTGCCATTTAACGATGGACAACCAATAGACTGCCAGCGTGACCCAACTGCTAGTAACATTGGTTGTTTTTTAGCTGGTGATGTTAGAGCTAATGAACAGCTTGGACTCTTATCGATGCATACGTTGTGGATGAGAGAACATAATCGCATAGCAGGTAAGAGTTATCTAACATACCATATCCAAGAACAGGTAAGGGTTATCTAACATACCATATCCAATAGCAGGTTAGTTATTTAGCATACCATATCCAATAGCAGGTAAGTTATCTAACATACCATATCCAATAGCAGGTTAGTTATTTAGCATACCATATCCAATAGCAGGTAAGTTATCTAACATACCATATCCAATAGCAGGTAAGGGTTATCTAACATACCATATCCAATAGCAGGTAAGTTATCTAACATACCACATCCAATAGCAGGTTAGGGTTATCTAACATACCATATCCAATAACAGGTAAGTTATCTAACATACCATATCCAATAGCAGGTAAGGGTTATCTAACATACCATATCCAATAGCAGGTAAGTTATCTAACATACCATATCCAATAGCAGGTAAGTTACTTAACATTCCATATCCAATAGCAGGTAAGGGTTATCTAACATACCATATCCAATAACAGGTAAGTTATCTAACATACCATATCCAATAACAGGTAAGTTATCTAACATACCATATCCAATAGCAGGTTAGTTATTTAGCATACCATATCCAATAGCAGGTTAGGGTTATCTAATATACCATATCCAATAGCAGGTTGGTTATCTAACATACCATATCTAATAACAGGTTAGGGTTATCTAACATACCACATCCAATAGCAGGTAAGGGTTATCTAACATACCATATCCAATAGCAGGTAAGTTATCTAACATACCATATCCAATAGCAGGTAAGGGTTATCTAACATACCATATCCAATAGCAGGTAAGTTATCTAACATACCACATCCAATAGCAGGTTAGGGTTATCTAACATACCATATCCAATAACAGGTAAGTTATCTAACATACCATATCCAATAGCAGGTAAGGGTTATCTAACATACCATATCCAATAGCAGGTAAGTTATCTAACATACCATATCCAATAGCAGGTAAGGGTTATCTAACATACCATATCCAATAACAGGTAAGTTATCTAACATACCATATCCAATAACAGGTAAGTTATCTAACATACCATATCCAATAGCAGGTTAGTTATTTAGCATACCATATCCAATAGCAGGTTAGGGTTATCTAATATACCATATCCAATACCAGGTTAGTTATCTAACATACCATATCTAATAACAGGTTAGGGTTATCTAACATACCATATCTAATAACAGGTTAGGGTTATCTAACATGCCATATCCAATAACAGGTAAGTTATCTAACATACCATATCCAATAGCAGGTAAGGGTTATCTAACATACCATATCCAATAGCAGGTAAGTTATCTAACATACCATATCCAATAGCAGGTAAGTTACTTAACATTCCATATCCAATAGCAGGTAAGGGTTATCTAACATACCATATCCAATAACAGGTTAGGGTTATCTAACATACCATATCCAATAGCAGGTTAGTTATCTAGCATATCATATCCAATAGCAGGTTAGGGTTATCTAACATACTATATCCAATGGCAGGTTAGGGTTATCTAACATACCATATCCAATAACAGGTAAGTTATCTAACGTACCATATCTAATAACAGGTAAGTTATCTAACATAACATATCCAATGACAGGTAAGTTATCTAACATACCATATCCAGTAACAGGTTAGGGTTATCTAACATACCATATCCAATAGCAGGTTAGTTCTTTAGCATACCATATCCACTACCAGGTTAATGTTATCTAAGATACCATATCCAATAGCAGGCAAGGGCTATCTAACATACCATATCTAATAGCAGGTTAGTTCTTTAGCATACCATATCCAATACCAGGTTAGGGTTATCTAAGATACCATATCCAATAGCAGGTAAGGGTTATCTAACATACCATATCTAATAGCAGGTTAGTTATCTAGCATATCATATCCAATAGCAGGTTAGTGTTATCTAACATACCATATCCAAAATAGCTTGATCATTTGAGGAAAAAGACATGAGGAAATGGTAGATATTGACTACAGTGAATTGTGGATATCAACTACAGTGTACTATAAATGGTAGACTGGCTACAGTGGACTATAAGCAGTAGATTTTGGCTATAGTGTACTATAAATGGTAGATACTGGCTACAGTGGACTATAACTGGTAGATTTTATTTACAATGGACTATAAAAGGTAGATACTGGCTACAGTGGACTGTAAATGGTAAATACTGGCTACATTGGCAGATAAAGATACATAGTGCTCATTACATTGCTTCACAAAGTGATATATGTATGCACCTGACCTTTTGAGGTTGTCATATTTAAGGATCAGCTAACATACAAACACGCTAATCTGTGGTGTGATGTGATTCGTTTTCTTTTTTCTCAGGGGAGCTTCATAAACTAAACCCCCACTGGGATGGAGACATGCTATACCACGAAGCTAGGAAGCTGGTAGGTGCCATGATGCAACACATTACTTACATGCATTGGCTTCCAAACATCCTGGGCCCAAAGGGCATGGAAATGTTAGGTCTTTATAGAGGTTACAACCCGATGGTCAATCCTTCCATCTCAAACGTGTTTGCTACTGCTGCATTTCGATTTGGACATAGCCTTATAAACCCTGTTCTTCTTCGATTAGATTCCACCTTTCATCCTATTCCTCAGGGAAATATCGAACTTCATCGAGCTTTCTTTGCACCTCATCGTTTAGTAGAAGAAGGAGGAATAGATCCCCTCCTTAGAGGGCTCTTCTATGCCTCAGCAAAGGTCAGACGTCCAGACCAGCTTCTTAATTCTCAGCTGACAGAACATCTCTTTGAGGTAAGAATAAACGAAACATAACCTGACATAGAAATCTAATTGTTACAGAACATGTAAGTGACAAGTTAAAAATAAACAAAATTTTGGTTTAAAACACTGTGATGTGTAGTGCCCTATCATTAAATAAGATTGTATGGCATAACTTCTGAGATAACATATTCACATAAACGAAAAAGTTTAATTTTAAAATATGTTCTTGCCTAGTGACAAAACCTCGAATAAAATTATATTTTATTGGATATTTTAAGAAGTAAAATAAATCGAGGTAAAATACATCACAATCTCGTGACAAGACTCTGGGTTCTAAATAAAACTTTGTTTCTTTAGTACTGATCTATTAATATATGATTAAAGTTTTGAGATTATATTCTTCATCTATAGTTAGCTCACGAGGTGGCGCTTGACCTTGCTGCTATCAACATTCAAAGAGGGCGTGACCATGCAATTCCAAGTTATAATGAATGGCGTAAATTCTGTAACCTAAGTGAAGCAGAGAACTTCGATGACTTGAGAAACGAAATAAATGATCCAGAATTGAGGACAAAGCTTCAAAACCTGTATGGTCACCCAGGTCAGTAAGATTTCACACAAATACAGAACTCTTTGTAACTTTCAATAACATATTTTTTTTTTATTTTGTTTGTTATGTATTTGGGCTCAGCATGACCAAGCGTGTTAAGGCGTACGACTCGTAATCTGAGGGTCGCGGGTTCGCATCCCGGTCGCGCCAAACGTGCTCGCCCTTTCAGCCGTGGGGGCGTTATAATGTGACGGTCAATCCTACTATTCGTTGGTAACAGAGTAGCCCAAGAGTTGGCGGTTGGTGGTGATGACTAGCTGCCTTCCCTCTTGTCTTACACTGCTAAATTAGGGACGGCTAGCACAGATAGCCCTCGAGTAGCTTTGTGCGAAATTCTAAAAAAACAACAACAACACATTGTTATGTATTTAGTCTTTCTTATCTCTTTGGAGCCATTTTCTGTTTCTATATTCATTAAGTTTTATTTTTTACATCTGTTTTCCAGGAAACGTAGATCTTTGGGTGGGAGGTCTCAGTGAAGAAACGGTAGAAGGCGCTAGAATCGGACCTACTTTTATGTGTATCCTGGTTGACCAATTTAAAAGATTACGTGATGGAGACAGGTGAAGTATTTGAGTTTTAATGTTTATGTGACAGGATTATAACCTCATACGTATTCTTTGGCTTAGATACAGACACGCTATCTGTCGGAAGTTTCTACAGTGTTTTACGTGTAATTATTTATGTTCCTTGCAGATACTGGTATGCTAATCCTGGAGTCTTCAGTCCAGAACAATTGGTCGAGGTGAAACAAACATCATTAGCGCGTGTTATCTGTGACGACAGCGACAACATCACCCACGTAACGAGGGACGTTTTTATCGTCCCAGGTCTACAAACCCCTCAGTTTGTAGAATGCTCAGAAATACCAAAGATTGACCTGAGGATGTGGTCAGACTGTTGTCATGGTAACAGCCAAAACCATTTTTTATTCACTTATATATTTCTTCTTTACAATACATGTTCATAAAAAAAGCATTAGATATATTCATTCTGGCTAATTACTGAACAACAACAAAAAACAGAGAACTCACTAGATTTTGGTACGTCATTGGTGTTTCATTAGATCGAATAATTAGGCTTAGCTTGCTTAAGTTGCATAATAACAGTGATTTAATTTAACATAATACCATACATTTGACGCTAGTATGGTAGCTTAGCTATTCTGTTTCTTAATGCAACAGATGTATTTTATACCCCAACTTAATATTGTTGATTTTGTTTGACTTGGTACAACTGTTTGATTTTATTTCTATTTTCTTTAATTTGAAAGTCTACTCACAGATGTCGCACTGCTTGTATGGTGATGTAAGTGTTTTTTGTTTTTACCTGCTTCTCAGGTTGCGAGGACAGCGGAAACTTCAATTCTGTAACAACTCTGAGTCGCCGTACTAGACGATCTTTGGAATATAGTTATCCAGACGAAAAACAACCCAGTTTTAGAATGAACAAGTTGGATAATGACGTCATGCCAGTGACGACAGCAAACATGACTGATCAAGATCCCAGCATTGATTTAAAGAACATTATCCAAAAGAAACCGATTTTGACGTCACTGAGGAAAGAATCGAAGGACTAGAAGAACTTATCCAATCCCTTGAACGTACTGTGCATAAATTATATCGTAAAGTAAGAAACTTTAGTTAGTTTGTATGTACTGTCAGTATTTAGTGCCATACACCACTGTGCATAAATTATATCGTAAAGTAAGAAACTTTAGTTAGTTCGTAGGTCGTGTCTGTATTTAGTGTCATACACCACTGTGCATAAATTATATCGTAAAGTAAGAAACTTTAGTTAGTTTGTAGGTAGTGTCAGTATTTAGTGCCATACACCACTGTGCATAAATTATATCGTAAAGTAAGAAACTTTAGTTAGTTTGTATGTACTGTCAGTATTTAGTGCCATACACCACTGTGCATAAATTATATCGTAAACTAAGAAACTTTATTTAGTTTGTATGTACTGTCAGTATTTAGTGCCACTGTGCATAAATTATATCGTAAAGTAAGAAACTTTAGTTAGTTTGTATATCGTAAAGTAAGAAACTTTAGTTAGTTTGTAGGTAGTGTCAGTATTTAGTACCATACACCACTGTGCATAAATTATATCGTAAAGTAAGAAACTTTAGTTAGTTTGTATATCGTAAAGTAAGAAACTTTAGTTAGTTTGTATGTACTGTCAGTATTTAGTGCCATACACCACTGTGCATTAATTATATCGTAAAGTAAGAAACTTTAGTTAGTTTGAAGGTAGTGTCAGTATTTAGTACCATACACCACTGTGCATAAATTATATCGTAAAGTAAGAAACTTTAGTTAGTTTGTATATCGTAAAGTAAGAAACTTTATTTAGTTTGTATATCGTAAAGTAAGAAACTTTATTTAGTTTGTATATCGTAAAGTAAGAAACTTTAGTTAGTTTGTATATCGTAAAGTAAGAAACTTTATTTAGTTTGTATATCGTAAAGTAAGAAACTTTATTTAGTTTGTATATCGTAAAGTAAGAAACTTTAGTTAGTTTGTATATCGTAAAGTAAGAAACTTTAGTTAGTTTGTAGGTAGTTCAGTATTTAGTGTCATACACCACTGTGCATAAATTATATCGTAAAGTAAGAAACTTTAGTTAGTTCGTAGGTCGTGTCTGTATTTAGTGTCATACACCACTGTGCATAAATTATATCGTAAAGTAAGAAACTTTAGTTAGTTCGTAGGTCGTGTCTGTATTTAGTGCTATACACCACTGTGCATAAATTATATCGTAAAGTAAGAAACTTTAGTTAGTTCGTAGGTCGTGTCTGTATTTAGTGTCATACACCACTGTGCATAAATTATATCGTAAAGTAAGAAACTTTAGTTAGTTTGAAGGTAGTGTCAGTATTTAGTGTCATTCACCACTGTGCATAAATTATATCGTAAAGTAAGAAACTTTAGTTAGTTTGCAGGTCGTGTCTGTATTTAGTGCTATACACCACTGTGCATAAATTATATCGTAAAGTAAGAAACTTTAGTTAGTTTGTATATCGTAAAGTAAGAAACTTTATTTAGTTTGTATGTACTGTCAGTATTTAGTGCCATACACCACTGTGCATAAATTATATCGTAAAGTAAGAAACTTTAGTTAGTTTGAAGGTAGTGTCAGTATTTAGTGTCATACACCACTGTGCATAAATTATATCGTAAAGTAAGAAACTTTAGTTAGTTTGTAGGTAGTGTCTGTATTTAGTGCTATACACCACTGTGCATAAATTATATCGTAAAGTAAGAAACTTTAGTTAGTTTGTAGGTAGTGTCTGTATTTAGTGTCATACACCACTGTGCATAAATTATATCGTAAAGTAAGAAACTTTAGTTAGTTTGTAGGTAGTGTCTGTATTTAGTGTCATACACCACTGTGCATAAATTATATCGTAAAGTAAGAAACTTTAGTTAGTTTGTAGGTAGTGTCTGTATTTAGTGCTATACACCACTGTGCATAAATTATATCGTAAAGTAAGAAACTTTAGTTAGTTTGTATATCGTAAAGTAAGAAACTTTATTTAGTTTGTATATCGTAAAGTAAGAAACTTTAGTTAGTTTGTAGGTAGTGTCTGTATTTAGTGTCATACACCACTGTGCATAAATTATATCGTAAAGTAAGAAACTTTAGTTAGTTTGTATGTACTGTCAGTATTTAGTGTCATTCACCACTGTGCATAAATTATATCGTAAAGTAAGAAACTTTAGTTAGTTTGTAGGTAGTGTCAGTATTTAGTGTCATTCACCACTGTGCATAAATTATATCGTAAAGTAAGAAACTTTAGTTAGTTTGCTGGTCGTGTCTGTATTTAGTGCTATACACCACTGTGCATAAATTATATCGTAAAGTAAGAAACTTTAGTTAGTTCGTAGGTCGTGTCTGTATTTAGTGCTATACACCACTGTGCATAAATTATATCGTAAAGTAAGAAACTTTAGTTAGTTTGTAGGTAGTGTCTGTATTTAGTGTCATACACCACTGTGCATAACTTATATCGTAAAGTAAGAAACTTTAGTTAGTTCGTAGGTCGTGTCAGTATTTAGTGCTATACACCACTGTGCATAAATTATATCGTAAAGTAAGAAACTTTAGTTAGTTTATAGGTAGTGTCTGTATTTAGTGTCATACACCACTGTGCATAAATTATATCGTAAAGTAAGAAACTTTAGTTAGTTTGTAGGTAGTGTCAGTGTTTAGTGTCATACACCATTGGTAACGAACGTTACAAGTGTCCAGATACACTGACATACATCGTTGCTCAGACGAATAATACAGTTAATAATTGGATTTTCAAAGCGACATCTCATATGTTGGTTTTGATTGTGTAGTTAACATTTGTTTGACACCATGTCGTCCATTTGATTGTGTAGTTAACATTTGTTTGACACCATGTCGTCCATTTGATTGTGTAGTTAACATTTGTTTGACACCATGTCGTCCATTTGATTGTGTAGTTAACATTTGTTTGACACCATGTCGTCCATTTGATTGTGTAGTTAACATTTGTTTGACACCATGTCGTCCATTTGATTGTGTAGTTAACATTTGTTTGACACCATGTCGTCCATTTGACTGTGTAGTTAACATTTGTTTGACACCATGTCGCCCATTTGATTGTGTAGTTATCATTTGTTTGACACCATGTCGTCCATTTGATTGTGTAGTTAACATTTGTTTGACACCATGTTGCCCATTTGATTGTGTAGTTAACATTTGTTTGACACCATGTCGTCCATTTGATTGTGTAGTTAACATTTGTTTGACACCATGTCGTCCATTTGATTGTGTAGTTAACATTTGTTTGACACCATGTCGTCCATTTGATTGTGTAGTTAACATTTGTTTGACACCATGTCGTCCATTTGATTGTGTAGTTAACATTTGTTTGACACTATGTCGTCCATTTGATTGTGTAGTCAACATTTGTTTGACACCATGTCGCCCATTTGATTGTGTAGTTAACATTTGTTTGACACCATGTCGCCCATTTGATTGTGTAGTTAACATTTGTTTGACACCATGTCGCCCATTTGATTGTGTAGTTAACATTTGTTTGACACCATGTCGTCCATTTGATTGTGTAGTTAACATTTGTTTGACACCATGTTGTCCATTTGTGAAGTTATATTTTACTCATCTTTATATTGTAGTCATGTCGTGTTTTTCATTTTTTAGTAACATGATGTATTATTTAAATAACAAATAATGTCTTCGGTAGGTTTCAAATCTGCAGGTTAAGCCATCCAAGAAATATAAGCGTCAGTGTATCGATGCTGTGGGCCGGAGACGTCACAATAAGGAACATTGGAAGGAAGACACGTGCTCTACCTGTGTTTGCCAAGTAAGTGCCTGCATGTTGTTAGGTGGTTGTATTTATATCTAGACAGTTTTAGAGGAAATTATCTTGATATTACCAATAAATATGTCTTTTTATTTTTAAATTCAGAAATTACAAAATAATATTCTATATGTTAGTTTAGTTGGATAGTTCCCTGTATATCAGATAAACTTATCCAAATAAAGTGTAGATTTGATGTGTTACAGAGTCTATAGATTGATGTGTGTCGACGTCAAAATGATATGTTATCAGTTTCCATACATACGAAATCGTTTTCTGTGTAGAAACACCTTATATGAAGTCGCTTAATAACGTTTCTCTTGTTTAGTCTGGTCAAGTATATTGTCGAACCCAGTCTTGTCCACCGCCCACGTGCAAGAATCCTGTGATTAAACCCGATTCTTGTTGTCCAGTGTGCTAAATGTGTTATGTCACAGTTAATCGAAGAAGTCGTGCATCGAGTACACAAGCGCCATCTGAAGAACTTTATCATTAATAAAAAGTGGACGAATAATAATAATAAAAAAGAAATGAAAGAAAACTTGGTTGTATTCAAACTTTATTATTATTTTAATTTGTTTGTTTTCAAAATGTTTAAAACTACATCGTATTAACCAATAGAAGATCAAATGTTGGAGGAGATAATAAGATATCACGTGATTGAAACCCAGGATAGTTAACGTCAGTTATTGATGTGTACGCTTTTCATTTTTTTATTTGTGTTCAGTTATAAAAACCTCGACAGTACTTTGCATAACTGATTTTGTGTTTATATTTTAAACGTACTCTCTCAGTGTTTGTAAGAAAGCTGTACGTTTTTAAACTGTAATCTCTGTTTCAAAATCTGCTTTTGTTATTCTCAGTTTATTCTGTACAAAGTTGATTGTGTAATTTCTTCAACAAACTTACAAATATTTTTGAAGATTGTTTTTCTGTTTTCACTTCTCCCGTAATTTCCACAACTCAAAAACAACAGTGTCATAATTCAAAACATTATTCAAACATTTGTGACACATTAAAGTCACCCCCTAAATAGTTGTCAATAACATTATTTCAGTTTTTAAAACTGTGTATAATTTTACCAGCTTTTCTATGGATAATAGTAACATAGCAGAATGAAAATTAATTTGGTAATTTCACATCCTATTTTCTAGGTTTGAGTTAAACCAGGTCACTATATGAATTAAACCAAACCATACTACCAGTTAGAGAACTGTGGTTATTTGCACGTACAGAATAAGATTATAATTAGTTCTTGCTGGGAAACGTACATCATAGATTTGTCAAAAGAGATTAAAGTTTAAAATTTATAAGATAGTGATATCCATAGTGATGAGTCGTAAGGTAAAAAGGAAGGGTTACTCCACGACCTACCAGTCGCACCGGGAAGGAAATGTAACAGCTTATACTCAGAGTATCTGGAACATAGGATCTGTTATAACTAATTTATTGGAACCTTAGATAAAACAATTCCTATGGATTTAGGTAAACAAAGCGACACAGTAGGTACAACCAAACATCATCATTCATGAAGACGAGAAACTTACTTAAGGTAAAAATGTATTTTCAAAGTGGCTGATATGGGTATTAAAACTTTTATTAAAGTAGAGAACAACATTTGAACCTTCGTATAGTTCACAAACTCTTTTTGTTAACCTGAAGATGACCTACGAAGGTCGAAACGTTGTTCTGTATTTTATTTTAATTAAAGTTTTAATACATCAGCCATCTGGAGAATACGAACGTCATCGTATTGAACGAAGTATGTGGATTTTAAGTGATTGTAGTAAAACCTGGACAACTTAAATAAACTATATAAGTTTTATCTACGTATTATTACGTCTCTACTGACGTCTGTACACTTATATTTTCATTACTTTATAACTTCTTTGGCATCAGTGGATCTCTGGAAATACAGAATTCAGAAATAGTAACTGGTTCTCTCACTAGATAACAGGGTAATCAGTTTCATCTAACAATTTACCATCTTAGTTTTGTTTAAAAAAAAAAGACACAAAACGACGTTTTTTGGCACACTGAAAGGTAAAACCTTTGTAATAGGTTACAACTGTTTAGTTTCAGACCCACAGTTACCAGACTCTAGTTCTCATGATGGTAACTGTGTTGATTTTATCTTTCATTGTACTATAAAATGTATATTTGTTTACTATAGTAACACTGAATCTGGGAATACACGATAACTCACGATCTCGTTACGATTTTTAATGCGAATAATTAATTTTCAGAGAAACTAAACATTTGTTTAATCTGAACATAAACAGATAACAATCAATAAACAAAACTTCTCGTCTTGGTGGAAGTTTGCATGATATTAAGTAGATTGATGTTTCATCCTGCTGGACGTGTTTTCTGTATAATTTCTATTTCAGAATAATATTTACTGTTATATAAAAACTTCATTTCTCCATTCCACTTATATCGTGATATCCACTTTCTCAAAATCCAGTTCTTATTCAAAATAATCCTAAAATTGACTTATTACAATCCGGTTATTACCACGAAAAATATTTTTATAAAATGTATTTGATTTTCCAAACCAATTTAAAATGTCCGGCAGGGCCAGGTGGTTAGGGTCGCAGGTTTGAATCCCTGTCACACCAAACATGCTCGCCCTTTCAACTATGGGGGGCATTATTATGTGTCGGTTAATCCCACTATTCATTGTAAAAGAGTGGCCCAAGAATTGGCGGTGGGCGGTGGTGACTAGCTGCCTAAACCACACCACACCTGCTAATATAGTGTTGACGAAACCTTTCTGGGGTACATTGGATGTATTTACTATGTTATGTATATTAGCAACTTGTTTGAAAACATTGTTAGCTCGTGGACTGCATCAAGTTGTTGAAATATAATTTTTAATCAATTTTATTTCTGTATCAATAACAATATAAAGATTTTTAAAATTTTACGTTATTTATTCATGTTAACACAAAATCTTATCAACTATTATCTTCTTGACTTAACCCTACCCATCATTATAGTTCTATGGATGCGAAAGTCTCAAACAACACACTTGATTTCTTCTACTAAAGTTTTGGTCAATGTACAGAAGTTAGACGTGCGAGTGGTTTTGAATTTCACGCACTGAAGAAGTTCTACGGACAGGTTTCTTCTGGTTCACGAGGTAGACAGCAATAAGTATATTTATTACCTGGGAGAAAAAGACGGCCATAAAGAAATGTCAAGAATTATATTTTACCTTTTAAACAATTTAAATAATACCATAACAGTTTATCTTCTCTTGTAGTTGATGTATGAGACACAGAGATTTCACATAAGTAAACAAGCATCAAAGTGTGAAACCACTCCAGTACATTCTAGAACCATAGAGAGAAAATATGAGTATATTAGAACTTTCACCTTATGAAGAGCACCAGTGCACTTGTACTTTGTGGATACCATTTATTATCTGAAAGGTTTCAACACATTCCTGGCACACTTTCACAAGAATAAAAAAACAGAGGCCTTACCTAAATAAGTAGTACAGTACCTATAGAAATAAGCAACACCACTTTGTTTTCACATGTCATTACAAACAGGGCCTTACCTGGATAAGTAGTGTGGTGCATATAGAAACAATTGAGACCACTTTGTTTTCACATGTCATTAAAAACAGGACCTTACCTGGATAAGTGGTATGGTACCTAGAGAAACAACTGAGACCACTTTGTTTTCACATGTCATTAAAAACAGAACCTTACCTGGATAAGTGGTGTGGTACGTATAGAAACAATTGAGACCACTTTGTTTTCACATGTCATTAAAAACAGAACCTTACCTGGATGAGTAGTATGGTACCTAGAGAAACAATCGAGACCACTTTGTTTTCACATGTCATTAAAAACAGGACCTTACCTGGATAAGTGGTGTGGTACGTATAGAAACTATTGAGACCATTTTGTTTTCACATGTCATTAAAAACAGGACCTTACCTGGATAAGTGGTGTGGTACGTATAGAAACTATTGAGACCATTTTGTTTTCACATGTCATTAAAAACAGGACCTTACCTGGAGAAACAATCAAGACCACCTTGTTTTCACATGTCATTAAAAACAGGACCTTACCTGGATAAGTGGTGTGGTAACTATAGAAACAATGAACACCACCTTGTTTTCATATGTCATAAAAAAAGAACCTTACCTGGATAAGTCGTGTGGTACCTGGAGAAACAATCAAGACCACCTTGTTTTCACATGTCATTAAAAACAGGATCTTACCAGGATGAGTAGTATGGTACCTCGAGAAACAATCAACACCACCTTGTTTTCACATGTCATTAAAAACAGGACCTTACCCGGATAAGTAGTGTGGTACCTATAGAAACAACTGAGACCACCTTGTTTTCACATGTCATAAAAAACAGGACCTTACCTGGATAAGTAGTGTGGTACCTAGAGATACAATCGAAACCACTTTGTTTTCACATGTCATTAAAAACATGACCTTAACTGGATAAGTAGTGTGGTACCTAGAGAAACAATCAAGACCACCTTGTTTTCACATGTCATTAAAACAGAACCTTACCAGGATGAGTAGTGTGGTACCTAGAGAAACAACTGAGACCACTTTGTTTTCACATGTCATTAAAAACAAGACCTTACCTGGATAAGTGGTGTGGTACGTATAGAAACAATTGAGACCACTTTGTTTTCACATGTCATTAAAAACAGGACCTTACCTGGATAAGTGGTGTGGTACGTATAGAAACAATTGAGACCACTTTGTTCTCACATGCCATTAAAAAGAGGACCTTACCTGGATAAGTAGTATGGTATCTAGAGAAATAATCAAGACCACTTTGTTTTCACATGTCATTAAAAACAGGACCTTACCTGGATAAGTAGTATGGTACCTAGAGAAACAATCAAGACCACTTTGTTTTCACATGTCATTAAAAACAGGACCTTACCTGGATAAGTAGTGTGGTACCTATAGAAACAACTGAGACCACTTTGTTTTCACATGTCATTAAAAAGAGGACCTTACCTGGATAAGTAGTATGGTATCTAGAGAAATAATCAAGACCACTTTGTTTTCACATGTCATTAAAAACAGGACCTTACCTGGATAAGTAGTATGGTACCTAGAGAAACAATCAAGACCACTTTGTTTTCACACGTCATTAAAAACAGGACCTTACCTGGATAAGTAGTGTGGTACCTATAGAAACAACTGAGACCACTTTGTTTTCACATGTCATTAAAAACAGGACCTTACCTGGATAAGTAGTGTGGTACCTATAGAAACAACTGAGACCACCTTGTTTTCACATGCCATTAAAAAGAGGACCTTACCTGGATAAGTAGTATGGTATCTAGAGAAATAATCAAGACCACCTTGTTTTCACATGTTATTAAAAACAGGACCTTACCTGGATAAGTAGTATGGTACCTAGAGAAACAATCAAGACCACCTTGTTTTCACATGTCATTAAAAACGGGACCTTACCTGGATAAGTAGTATGGTACCTAGAGAAACAATCAAGACCACCTTGTTTTCACATGTCATTAAAAACGGGACCTTACCTGGATAAGTAGTATGGTACCTAGAGAAACAATCAAGACCACTTTGTTTTCACAAGTCATTAAAAACAGGACCTTACCTGGATAAGTAGTGTGGTACCTGTAGAAACAACTGAGACCACTTTGTTTTCACATGTCATTAAAAACAGGACCTTACCTGGATAAGTAGTGTGGTACCTATAGAAACAACTGAGACCACCTTGTTTTCACATGTCATTAAAAACATGACCTTACCTGGATAAGTATTATGGTACCTAGAGAAATAATCAAGACCACCTTGTTTTCATAAAACCAGTCCACCAGAAACTCCTTGCAGCCCACCTGTAGTACAGTCAGTAAAATGTTGATTAGTTATTCCAGGACTGTGAAAAATGACATAACGTGGTTACAAATTACCAGGTAATATTACAATAACAGTGGTAATAACAGTTTTACTCACATCTAGCCCATTTCATATGAAGCACTAATAATAATAGTATTACAATAACCCATATGTAGTTACAATAACTTATCAGTTAAGAATTAGCTTTAATATGTTATCAATTATAAATGATTTAAAGAGTATTGACAGATCAGGATAAATATCTCTGTTATATGTGTATAATGACAACCATATAATTGTAACAGAACATAATATCAGCTTATAACTCCCACTTCCCAGGGAAGTTGACAAAGAAAATAGTAAATAGTGTGTTATAACCATTGACTAACAATAATAGTATGCAACATCAGTTCACACCTACCACTTCCCAGGGAAGTTGACAAAGATGATAGTTGATGGTGTGGGATGACCATTGACTAACAATAATAGTATGCAACATCAGTTAACACCTACCACTTTCCAGGGAAGTTGACAAAGATGATAGTTGATGGTGTGGGATGACCATTGACTAACAATAATAGTATGCAACATCAGTTAACATCTACCACTTCCCAGGGAAGTTGACAAAGAAGATAGTTGATGATGTGGGATGACCATTGACTAACAATAATAGTATGCAACATCATCAGTGATATAGAGAAAACCCACTTTTAGAGAAATATGTATATATAAATATTTTTTTACGTAAAAAATTTTCTCAACCCAAACGAGCCGTTTTTACATATATAGAATGAAACATCAGTTAACACCTACTACTTCCCAGGGAAGTTGACAAAGAATTAATGGTTTTATACTGGTTGGAAATTATGTCCTAAAATTGACAATTTATTTGTTCTAGAACATAAAGTCGACAACATGTATGGGGCATGTTAACTGATATAGATTATTCATTAGTAAAACCTAAAGAAGAAGAGTACATGAAAATAAGATGTCAAAAGGGTCATTTTGTTTACTTACTCTCTTCAAAACTTGCTTCTCAGTTATTACTACTGTGTTATCAGTTGATGTCTCACTGAAATAACAACTGTCATCGATCATTTTGGAGTTATAAGCAAACTCCTTTGGTCCTAAAAACCCGCAACAGTGAAACTGAAAGAAGATGGAGTGGAACTTCTAAATCAAAATAAAATAATATATTCCTTAAAGGTTTAATAACAGTATTTTGTTGTTACAACTCCTTTGATCCTAAAGTAGTTAAACTAGAAGAAACAGGAAAGAAAGTGGTTTGTAACTATTAACTTAATCACACTTTAAAGTGTTAAGTATCGGTTCACAGCTAGTTGTAAGGTCCAAATGATTCTTTCCAACTATTAACTTAATCACACTTTAAAGTGTTAAGTATCAGTTGACAGCTGGTTGTAATGTCCAAATGATTCTTTCCAACTATTAACTTAATCACACTTTAAAGTGTTAAGTATCGGTTCACAGCTGGTTGTAATGTCCAAATGATTCTTTCCAACCATTAACTTAATCACACTTTAAAGTGTTAAGTATCGGTTCACAGCTGGTTGTAAGGTCCAAATGATTCTTTCCAACTATTACTGAATCACACTTTAAAGTCTTAAGTATCAGTTGACAGCTGGTTGTCAGGTCCAAATGATTCTTTCCAACTATTAACTTAATCACACTTTAAAGTGTTAAGTATTGGTTCACAGCTGGTTGTAAGGTCCAAATGATTCTTTCCAACTATTACTGAATCACACTTTAAAGTCTTAAGTATCGGTTCACAGCTGATTGTAATGTCCAAATGATTCTTTCCAAATATTAACTTAATCACACTTTAAAGTGTTAAGTATCGGTTCACAGCTGGTTCTAAGGTCCAAATGATTCTTTCCAACTATTACTGAATCACACTTTAAAGTCTTAAGTATCAGTTGACAGCTGGTTGTAAGGTCCAAATGATTCTTTCCAACTATTAACTTAATCACACTTTAAAGTCTTAAGTATCGGTTGACAGCTGGTTGTAAGGTCCAAATGATTCTTTCCAACTATTAACTTAATCACACTTTAAAGTCTTAAGTATCAGTTGACAGCTGGTTGTAAGGTCCAAATGATTCTTTCCAACTATTAACTTAATCACACTTTAAAGTCTTAAGTATCGGTTGACAGCTGGTTGTGAGATATAAATGATCAGATGAAGTGCTTTTATAGGAGAATTGCAAAAACAGTTATGTGAATAAAGCTAGTGATATTCTGAAACTTATGACTAAACATCAGATCTGATTAGTTGAACATTCAGATCTAGGTCTGTGTATAAGGTTAACATTTGAATTTATCATGGATATGACTATATTTTCTATATACTTTGAAGTATCTAGAGACACAACAGTTTCACTGACTTCTGTCTTACTTTTAACACTTGACAGCTAACTGTTTATTGTACCTCAAAGTTTGTGTAATGAAGAAGACACTTTAGTTTATTACTTTACCTTTTCTTGTAAAACATTGCGTGTCGCCTGGTTAACTTCTGACCACATTTGGCTAAGAATATCAGCCACCTAAGAATGATTAATACATCTTTGTTAAAATAAGTTTTTAAAAGTGTTAGATGAGTCTTTAAATAAGTATTTTTAGGATGTTATGAAAATATTTCTTAAATAAACAAATCAGTTATATTCTGGGGTAGAAAAAGAAGAAAGCTGTTCTTTAGAGTAAACAACTGGATCAGTTTTACATGTTCACAGATTCAGGTTTCTGAAGTCAGTTTTACATGTTCACAGATTCAGGTTTCTGAAGTCAGTTTTAGATGTTCTCAGATTCAGGTTTCTGGAGTCAGTTTTACATGTTCACAGATTCAGGTTTCTGAAGTCAGTTTTACATGTTCACAGACTCAGGTTTCTGAAGTCAGTTTTACATGTTCACAGACTCAGGTTTCTGGAGTCAGTTTTACATGTCCACAACACGAGGTTTATGGTTTATTGTCAAACCATCTTCTGATTGGTGGAAGAATCAACTGAAGTGCTGAAGTCACAACTACTGATGCACATGTTTCTGTTCTGATCTAAGGGATACAGTCACTTCAGATGATATCCTAATTTTCTCTGTATATCTTTATAAAGATAATATGACTATTTGATAATCAACATAGGAAAACTGTTCAGGCAGTAATAAAATACATTATATGGTATCATTCGCACGACATGGATAAAAACATACTACACAGCACACTGCAATGTCAACAACCAAATGTAATGAAAGATAAAACTTAATTTTGTTACATGAATTTGGTTGTTGAAAGAAAAAAAACTAAAAAACAAAGACATGATGTTGGTATGAAGGTTAGGGCAACTTTCGGTGATAACTTATTTAATTTCTGTTTACTGTCTTGTTGTCAGAGGTCATAGGGAATGTTTGACCAAACAACTGTTAAGAATTATTTCATAATTATATTAAACAAACATATATATATATTAAACAATTTGTGGTATAAGAGGGTAGGGATTGGAAGAAAAACATACATTTTTGAATATTTGTACCTATGAGACATTAATAGATAAAAACTAAATAGATCAACATAAGATTATGAATTGAATTGTCAATAAAAAAATCTTACTTTTGTCTTCAAAATATTTAGAGCCACAATACCTCCAACCTCTGTAGCTACTGACACAACACTCAGACATAAAAACTAAAAGTAAAAAACAAATTCAACAAATACAAATTAAAGTTGCTAAAATATACATTAAAACACATTCCTCAGAATCAGTTTGAATAAAAGCTAAAAGGAACAGTATTATCTGTAATTTTCAATTTATAATACCATATAAAACACATTATCACACACAGTTTGTTAGAAAGTAAAAAGGAACATATTATCTGTAATTTTCTATTTATAATGATATAAAACACATTATCACACACAGTTTGTTAGAAAGTAAAAAGGAACAGTATTATCTGTAATTTTCTATTTATAATATGATATAAAACACATTATCACACACAGTTTGTTAGAAAGTAAAAAGGAACATATTATCTGTAATTTTCTATTTATAATATGATATAAAACACATTATCACACACAGTTTGTTAGAAAGTAAAAAGTAACAGTATTAACTGTAATTATCTATTTATAATATGATATAAAACACATTATCACACACAGTTTGTAAGAAAGTAAAAAGGAACATATTATCTGTAATTATCTATTTATAATGTGATATAAAACACATTATCACTCACAGTTTGTTAGAAAGTAAAAAGGAACATATTATCTGTAATTATCTATTTATAATATCATATAAAACACATTATCACACACAGTTTGTTAGAAAGTAAAAAGGAACATATTATCTGTAATTATCTATTTATAATATGATATAAAACACATTATCACACACAGTTCGTTAGAAAGTAAAAAGGAACAGTATTATCTGTAATTATCTATTTATAATATGATATAAAACACATTATCACACACAGTTTGTAAGAAAGTAAAAAGGAACATATTATCTGTAATTATCTATTTATAATGTGATATAAAACACATTATCACACACAGTTCGTTAGAAAGTAAAAAGGAACAGTATTATCTGTAATTATCTATTTATAATATGATATAAAACACATTATCACACACAGTTTGTAAGAAAGTAAAAAGGAACATATTATCTGTAATTATCTATTTATAATATGATATAAAACACATTATCACACACAGTTTGTAAGAAAGTAAGAAGGAACAATATTATCTGTAATTATCTATTTATAATATGATATAAAACACATTATCACACACAGTTTGTTAGAAAGTAAAAAGGAACATATTATCTGTAATTATCTATTTATAATATGATATAAAACACATTATCACACACAGTTTGTAAGAAAGTAAGAAGGAACAATATTATCTGTAATTATCTATTTATAATATGATATAAAACACATTATCACACACAGTTTGTTAGAAAGTAAAAAGGAACATATTATCTGTAATTATCTATTTATAATATGATATAAAACACATTATCACACACAGTTTGTAAGAAAGTAAGAAGGAACAATATTATCTGTAATTATCTATTTATAATATGATATAAAACACATTATCACACACAGTTTGTAAGAAAGTAAGAAGGAACAATATTATCTGTAATTATCTATTTATAATATGATATAAAACACATTATCACTCACAGTTTGTTAAAAAGTAAGAAGGAACAATATTATCTGTAATTTTCTATTTATAATATGATATAAAACACATTATCACACACAGTTTGTAAGAAAGTAAGAAGGAACATATTATCTGTAATTATCTATTTATAATATGATATAAAACACATTATCACACACAGTTTGTTAGAAAGTAAGAAGGAACAATATTATCTGTAATTTTCTATTTATAATATGATATAAAACACATTATCACACACAGTTTGTAAGAAAGTAAGAAGGAACAATATTATCTGTAATTATCTATTTATAATATGATATAAAACACATTATCACACACAGTTTGTTAGAAAGTAAAAAGGAACATATTATCTGTAATTATCTATTTATAATATGATATAAAACACATTATCACACACAGTTTGTAAGAAAGTAAAAAGGAACATATTATCTGTAATTATCTATTTATAATGTGATATAAAACACATTATCACTCACAGTTTGTTAGAAAGTAAAAAGGAACATATTATCTGTAATTATCTATTTATAATATCATATAAAACACATTATCACACACAGTTTGTTAGAAAGTAAAAAGGAACATATTATCTGTAATTATCTATTTATAATATGATATAAAACACATTATCACACACAGTTTGTTAGAAAGTAAAAAGGAACAGTATTATCTGTAATTATCTATTTATAATATGATATAAAACACATTATCACACACAGTTTGTAAGAAAGTAAAAAGGAACATATTATCTGTAATTATCTATTTATAATATGATATAAAACACATTATCACACACAGTTTGTAAGAAAGTAAGAAGGAACAATATTATCTGTAATTATCTATTTATAATATGATATAAAACACATTATCACACACAGTTTGTTAGAAAGTAAAAAGGAACATATTATCTGTAATTATCTATTTATAATATGATATAAAACACATTATCACACACAGTTTGTAAGAAAGTAAGAAGGAACAATATTATCTGTAATTATCTATTTATAATATGATATAAAACACATTATCACACACAGTTTGTTAGAAAGTAAAAAGGAACATATTATCTGTAATTATCTATTTATAATATGATATAAAACACATTATCACACACAGTTTGTAAGAAAGTAAGAAGGAACAATATTATCTGTAATTATCTATTTATAATATGATATAAAACACATTATCACACACAGTTTGTAAGAAAGTAGAAGGAACAATATTATCTGTAATTATCTATTTATAATATGATATAAAACACATTATCACACACAGTTTGTAAGAAAGTAAGAAGGAACAATATTATCTGTAATTATCTATTTATAATATGATATAAAACACATTATCACACACAGTTTGTAAGAAAGTAAGAAGGAACAATATTATCTGTAATTATCTATTTATAATATGATATAAAACACATTATCACACACAGTTTGTAAGAAAGTAAGAAGGAACAATATTATCTGTAATTATCTATGTATAGCATGATATAAAATATATTACTCAGAATGAGTTTGTTAGAAGGTAACAGCATTACCTGTAATTATCAACATGACAATATTTATCTATGAGTCAAGTTAGAACACTTATTACGTTCATGTTATTTATGTAAGAGAGAGATCACAATTTTTACATGGTGTTTTGTGAAATGAGTAACATTTTTCAGAGGTACATACTAATAATTCTAGATGTGTTGTACCATATGTTGTATCAATTTCGTTCAACAGGAGGCCATCAAAGTTTAAACAAACTCTAAATAACTGAAAAGAAGTTAATATTTAAGTGTGAGAAAATTATTGATGGACATAAAAATTTAGAGAAGTTAAGGTTTATTTCTTCAGCCTAAAAGTTACAATGTATGATCTAATTAAAAATATTAGAAAAAGTAATGAAAAATGTTCTTACTGTATTCAACAAACACCCTCCTTTCCTATAAGATCCAATTGATCCTAATAGACCTGAGAGGGAATAATAACAATATACATGTAATCTACTGTAACATAGATAAAATCTGCTAAAAACATTAGATTTTTAGGTCCAGTAGAAGTTCACAGGTGTATGTTTGTAAATTAAACAATCTTGGAAGTTAGATGTATCATCTTTCCTCTGGTTCTTTGATCAACTGATGTAACATTGGTGTAGCTAGTTGTCTGATTCTCTTGGTTGTTAAATCAACTGATGTAGCACACTGGTCTAATAATTAGTTGTTTGAATCTCTTATTTTTAGATCAACTGATATGACACCAGATTAAGTAGTTGTCTGACTGTCACATTTCTTATATCAAGTGTGTGATAGTAGTGGACTAAAAAGCACGTCTGATTTTTCTGAGTTCAGATTGAACTGGGTACTTCTACACCAGTGGTGCACAAACTTTTTGAGTCAGGGGCCACAAACAGACTTTTCGTAACCATTGGGGGCCACAAAAAAGTGAAGATTGAAATCATTCCACAGTTGTTTCACACAAGATGGACATCACATTTAAGAACACACAAATAACGATTACATAAAAGAGTTTGCACATTATTCTAAGAAATGTATAATATATCAACTGTCACAAAGTCAGTGCAATGGATGGTGCTGCATGTCATCTACGAGCTTAGAAATATCCGGCTTGATGTTTGATGCTGAAAGACCCAAGACTGCTTCTAGAATCTAGATGATCATTAGTCAGCTGATTGCGAGTGTTGTTTTTGTTCAGTTTCATGTGTGAGAAAGCCTGTTTACAGCAGTACGTGCTGCCAAACATGCTGGTGTGGACAAGTGCGTTCTCTTTCAGTTTAGCAAATGTATCAGGTAACGTTTTGTAGAAGTCAAGCAAACTGTTTTCTCGGTAAAAGCACGCAGTTCATCAGATGCCTGGAGATCAGTAAGTTCGAGCTGATATTCTGCTGACAAGTCATCCACTGACACACTGAGTCAATGTTCTGATTCTTCTGTAGCTGTGACTGAAAAGTGGGAAAGTGCTCGAAGTTACCTGATGCTGCTTGCTGCTGGAACAACTTCAACTTTGTCCTGAAAGCTGAGACGTGATTTGCAAGCTGATTTTTGCTTTGCAACTTCAAATTCAGATCATTCAAGTGTTGTGTCATGTCGACCAGAAAGGTCAAATCAGCTTGCCATGCTGGATCAGTCATGGAAATCACTTCTGTGTCTTTGTTCTTGCTTCTGAGGAATTCTATCACCTCATCAATCAACTCCCAGAATCTTCTGAGAATCTTCCCTCGACTCAGCCAGTGTACTTTACAGTGATACACAAGTCCACCATAGTCTGAATCAATTTCTTCAAGAAGATTTCGAAATTTACGGTGATTGAGCCCTCGTGATGTGATGAAATTAATGGTTTTCGTCACTAATGCCATCAGTGTCTGAAAACGAAGTTCTTTATTGCACATGTTCTGTTGGTGAATAATACAGTGAAACTTCACCAACTATCTGTTCTGCTTTCCTCGATGCTTCATCAACAGTGCTTCCAGCCCGCTACTTTCTCTGGTCATGGCTGGTGCTCCATCAGTGGTCACACTTACCAGTTTCGTGAAATCCAATGAAACACTACTACACAGTCGTATTGTCTTCTCGAATAGAGTAGACCCAGTTGTCTGATCCTTCATGGAACCCATGCCGATTAGTTCCTCTGTGATATTAAACGAAGACGATGCACCACGAACAAAAACTAGTAGCTGTGCTGTTGAACTGATGTCAGTTGACTCGTCTGCTGCCAAAGAGAAGTAGACAAAGTTGGCTGCTTTATTTGTACGCTGCCTTGTCACATCTGCTGAGATGTGTGAAATTCTACGTTGAACTGTCATACGATTCAAAGCCACCGTCTGTAGCTTGCGAAATGCTTCTGGACACAACTTTTTCGATGCAGTAATCATGCATTGCTTGACAAAATCACCATCAGTGAAGGTCGGCCAGATTTCGCTATCATCAACGAAATATCGAAATATCGTAACTGACCTCACCTGCTGCACCTAAATCTGCTGACTGCTTTGAAAAAACATTCTGCTGGTGATTCAGCGACAGCTGCAGAGATTCAATTCGAGCTGTTCGTTCATCACCGACAATGTTGTGGAAATCTTTATGCTTCGACTCATAATGACACTTTATATTGGATACCTTCGCCACCTCTACTGTCGAATGACACAGCAGACAAATCACATTCTTCTGTTGTTGAACAAAACAGTATTGTGTAGTGCAAACATAATTAAACTGCCGGTTTTCGTCGTCAACTTTTCTTTTACAATTAGCTGCCATTTTTGTTACGAAATAATATCAAAATAGGGCTCGTAAGTAAATCTCGAAGAACAATTGGAAAGCGTGAGATTTCGTAATTACGGGAATATTACGTCATTAAGCCAATGATTAAATACCTATGCATTAACGTGATTTGCTTATTAAATTTTCTTTATTGCTCGACACAAATATGGAATCATCCAGTGCCTAATCTAATGCATATTCTTCTATAGCGCTTAATCTTCGCGCAGGCGCGAACTCTCTATGTTTGACTTTTCCGTTGGACATCGCGGGCCACTCGGTGACTCGTTGCGGGCCGGACTTTGTGCACCACTGTTCTACACTGTTAACACCATGAATGAAACTTCCATGGTCATCAAACACTAATTATTGTATCCAAGGTCATCCAAAACTGATTATCGTATTCATAGTCCATGGTCATCCAATATCGATTATTGTGTACCGTGATTTGTTCTTACGCTCGATTCTTGAGGTCCAAGTAACAAACAAATAGATTCAGTAACAAAACGATGTTTGCCTACATTCGAGTTTTGCTTTAAAACGAGAACATATTTGAATAAATTAAACCTGTAGTAACAACACTTTAAAACTTATAGACTACTTAGACAACAAACATATTTAACATTTGGTTAATACATGCAAAACGTTTTCAGTTATTTTGTAAAATACTTATTCACTTACCACCTACAAACAGGAAGGCACCCAGACAGAGGGTAACGTATGTAAACAGCTGTAGAATGAAACACATTGTTTATTAAGAGTATTCAGGTGGTTTAATCTATTGATACAAACTTCACAACTATTTAAGTTTAGGTTATTATATTTCACTATCTTGTTTTATATTGTTTTGCTCATTTCTTTAAACATCAAGTTGTAATTATTTTATTTGCAAATGTTTTCATTTAAATCATACAGTTCGTTATCTTTAAGTTTGTTTGTTTTTGAATTTCGCGCAAAGCTACTCGAGGGCTATCTGCGTTAGTCGTCCCTAATTTAGTAGTGTAAGACTAGAGGGAAGGCAGCTAGTCATCACCACCCACCGCCAATTCTTGGGCTACTCTTTCACCAACGAATAGTGGAATTGACCGTAACTTTATAACGCCCCCACGGCTGAAAGGGCGAGCATGTTTAGTGCGACGGGGATGCAAACTCGCGACACTGAGATTACGAGTCGCACGCCTTAACACGCTTGGCCATGCCGGGCCTCAAGTTATCTTTAAGAGCTATTCATTAGACAATAATAAAGAGGAGGCATTTTTATTTACTGGCTGTGTTTATATAATAACAATATGAATATAACTGTGTAATTATTTGTTCAGATGGTGAGTATAGTATAATATGCCATTAAAGTTTTCTTACTTCATAATAAATAATAATTACTTTTACTCACCAATTTCCCACTGAAAACTCTCTTCCTTGGGCAGAAGTCCCAAGAACCCACATCGTATACCCGATTATCGCCCCACCTAGTACCTACATTTAATAACAAACAATGAACATAATAATATGATATCAATAGAACAAGTAAAGGGAAAATATACAGTCAACAAACATTGATTTAGAACAGCCGTCACAATAACTCTCTAGTACCACTATTTATATTGATATCAATAGAACAGTTGGAAACAAAAATAAACAGCCAACAAATAATGGTTAATGACGAATAAATTAGTAACTCTAGTATCACTGTTTATATTCATATCAACAGAACAGTGGAAACAAAAATAAACAGTCAACAAATAATGGTTTATGACGAATATATTTGTAACTCTAGTATCGCTGTTTATATTCATATCAACATAACAGTTGGAATCAAAAATAAACAGTCAACAAATAATGATTAATGACGAATATATTAGTAACATTAGTATCACTGTTTATATTCATATCAACAGAACAATTGGTAACAAAAATAAACAGTCAACAAATAATGGTTAATGACGAATATATTAGTAACTCTAGGGTCACTGTTTATATTTATATCAACAGAACAGTTGGAGAAATTTAAAGAACCACAAAACGTTAATGTGATGATTAATTTTTAAAAATAGATAAGAAATATAGATGTTTTGCAAAGATAAAACCGCCCTCCTGAAAATAAAGGGTTTGATAAATAAACAGACAGATACCATAACATTTTAACTACCTTTGATACAACTGAACATTTTAATGTCATAACACTATAATAGATCTAGTCAGCGTAGCGTAGTTCCTGGGTTTCCAGAATCAACTTTATGGCGTCACCATTCTGTTCGTGGCACGAAACGGTCAGGGCCTATTAGCAATATCACTTATCCATTACAACTCCTGTTTAACACCCTAATTTGTGACGGTGTTTTAAATATATTAATATCGTTATTTTAATGAATATTTTCCCTGTTGAAGAAATGCAGTGACTGTTTTCATACACTCTCATTTTCTTGTGTTACTTTGGTCGAATGGTTTCGGTTTCGGTCTGAGGATGCTAAAGTAAACGTCTTCGATAAGAAACCGATGGTCAAGTACCTCATTGACTTTTGGACAAAGCTCATCTTATAAACCCATGTGTGTGGAATGATATGAAATATAATATATATATTATAATATGTTAATTGCTGTATTTGTTTAACTAATTGTAGTTGTTGTAACTTGTTTACCTTCAATAGTAATTGTAACAACAGTAATTATTGAGACCTCTGTAACTTGTAGTTTATTTTAACTGATTTATGTGCGAAACGAAACGGTTTTCCAGTTCATATACTATTCTAGCTAAATAGTAACGAAACAAAGTAATTTTCCAGCTAATGTATACATGAAAAATCCAAGAAACGAAAGACTACGTTTTCAAAAGCGTGTTGTAGAAATTCTGTGAACCGTCTAAACACACGCCTTTATATTGTTTTATGAATAAAGTCATGTAGTGATAATAAAAACTGGTAAAATAACTAAAAAAACGTCTGTGAGGAACTCGTCCGCCAGTTGTGAGTTTCTATAAACTAAATATTTATAAAGAAATCAACACAATTAATGCTAAATATATAACTTCAATTGTACCTAGTTTATACATGGAACGTAATGCTACCTACGGTAACCGACAAGAAAGGAAATTGTTGACACATACAACTACGCTTCCCTCCCACTATATGAACAATACAGCAGACATGAAGCGAGAACGCGGCTATTTGTCTCTAAAACTCGTTGTGCGACGAGTACTTTTAACCTTAATCGGGATACCCAGCACACAGTTTTCAATAGGTGAATCGTACAATCAATTCTCTTTCGGTGGTTTATTAACAAAAATATTCTCATGTAAATAAGCTATGTTTTTTAAACAAACATTCTTATGTAAAGAAGCTATGTTTTTTTAAACAAACATTCTTATGTAAAGAAGCTATGTTTTTTTAAACAAATATTCTTATGTAAAGAAGCTATGTTTTTTTAAACAAATATTCTTATGTAAAGAAGCGATGTTTTTTTAAACAAATATTCTTATGTAAAGAAGCTATGTTTTTTTTTAAACAAATATTCTCATGTAAAAACTATGTTTTTTTAAACAAATATTCTTATGTAAAGAAGCTATGTTTTTTTAAACAAATATTCTCATGTAAATAAGCTATGTTTTTTAAACAAATATTCTTATGTAAAGAAGCTATGTTTTTTTAAACAAATATTCTCATGTAAAGAAGCTATGTTTTTTTAAACAAATATTCTTATGTAAAGAAGCTATGTTTTTTTAAACAAATATTCTCATGTAAAGAAGCTATGTTTTTTTAAACAAATATTCTTATGTAAAGAAGCTATGTTTTTTTAAACAAATATTCTCATGTAAATAAGCTATGTTTTTTAAACAAATATTCTTATGTAAAGAAGCTATGTTTTTTTAAACAAATATTCTCATGTAGAAGCTATGTTTTTTTAAACAAATATTCTTATGTAAAGAAGCTATGTGTTTTTAAACAAATATTCTCATGTAAAGAAGCTATGTTTTTTTAAACAAATATTCTCATGTAAAGAAGCTATGTTTTTTTAAACAAATATTCTCATGTAAAGAAGCTATGTTTTTTTAAACAAATATTCTCATGTAAAGAAGCTATGTTTTAAACAAACATTCTTATGTAAAAAGCTATGTTTTAAACAAATATTCTCATGTAAAGAAGCTATGTTTTTTAAACAAACATTCTTATGTAAAGAAGTTATGTTTTTAAACAAACATTCTTATGTAAAAGCTATGTTTCATGAGAGAATTAAATATCGATAATTGTACGTTTGTTGTTTAAACGGGAACTTATAAACCTTCTACACAGTTCAAACTGATAAACCTTCTACACAGTAAACAAACTGATAAAACTTCTACACAGTAAACAAACTAATAAACCTTCTACACAGTTTAAAAACAAATTTAAGACCCTTCTACACAGTAAACAAACTAATAAACCTTCTACACAGTTTAAAAACAAATTAAAAACCCTTCTACACAGTAAACAAACTGATAAAACTTCTACACAGAAAACAAACTAATAAATCTTCTACACAGTTTAAAACAAATTAAAATCCTTCTACACAGTAAAAAACTAATAAACCTTCTACACAGTTTAAAACAAATTAAAATCCTTCTACACAGTAAACAAACTGATAAATCTTCTACACAGTTTAAAACAAATTAAAACCCTTCTACACAATAAACAAACTAATAAACCTTCTACACAGTTTAGAAACAAATTAAAACCCTTCTACACAATAAACAGACTAATAAACCTTCTACACAGTTTAAAACAAATTAAAACCCATCTACACAGTAAACAAACTGATAAACCTACTACACAGTTTAAAAACAAATTAAAAACCCTTCTACACAGTAAACAAACTAATAAACCTTCTACACAGTTTAAAACAAATTAAAATCCTTCTACACAGTAAACAAACTGATAAACCTACTACACAGTTTAAAACAAATTAAAAACCCTTCTACACAGTAAACAAACTGTAAAAATTCTACACAGTAAACAAACTAATAAACCTTCTACTCAGTTTAAAAACAAATTAAAAATTCTTCTACACAGTAAACAAACTGATAAAACTTCTACACAGTAAACAAACTAATAAACCTTCTACACAGTTTAAAAACAAATTAAAATCCTTCTACACAGTAAAAAAACTAATAAACCTTCTACACAGTTTAAAAACAAATTAAAAACCCTTCTACACAGTAAACAAACTGACAAACCTTCTACACAGTAAACAAAGTAATAAACCTTCTACACAATAAATAAACTAATAAACCTTCTACACAGTTTAAAAACAAATTAAAAATCCTTCTACTCAGAAACAAACTAATCAACCTTCTACACAGTTTACAAACAAATTAAAAAACTTTCTACACAGTAAACAAACTAATAAACCTTCTACATAGTTTAAAAACAAATTAAAAACCCTTCTACACAATAAACAGACTATTAACCTTCTACACAGTTTAAAAACAAATTAAAAACCCTTCTACACAGTAAACAAACTGATAAACCTACTACACAGTTTAAAAACAAATTAAAAACCCTTCTACACAGTAAACAAACTGTAAAAATTCTACACAGTAAACAAACTAATAAACCTTCTACTCAGTTTAAAAACAAATTAAAAATTCTTCTACACAGTAAACAGACTAATAAACCTTCTACACAGTTTAAAAACAAATTCAAAACCCTTCTACACAGTAAAAAAACTGACAAACCTTCTACACAGTAAACAAACTAATAAACCTTCTACAGAGTTTACAAACAAATAAACCTTCTACACAGTATACAAAGAAATAAACCTTCTACACAGTTTAAAAACAAATTAAAACCCTTCTACACAGTAAACAAACTAATAAACGTTCTATACAGTAAACAAACTGATAAAACTTCTACACAGTAAACAAACTAATAAACCTTCTACACAGTTTAAAAACAAATTTAAGACCCTTCTACACAGTAAACAAACTAATAAACCTTCTACACAGTTTAAAAACAAATTAAAAACCCTTCTACACAGTAAACAAACTGATAAAACTTCTACACAGTAAACAAACTAATAAATCTTCTACACAGTTTAAAAACAAATTAAAATCCTTCTACACAGTAAACAAACTAATAAACCTTCTACACAGCTTAAAAACAAATTAAAAACCCTTCTACACAGTAAACAAACTGTAAAAATTCTACACAGTAAACAAACTAATAAACCTTCTACACAGTTTAAAACAAATTAAAATCCTTCTACACGTAAAAAAAACTGATAAATCTTCTTCACAGTTTAAAAACAAATTAAAAATCCTTCTACACAGTAAACAAACTAATAAACCTTCTACTCAATAAACAAACAAATTAAAGACCCTTCTACACAGTAAACAAACTAATAAACCTTCTACACAGTTTAAAAACAAATTAAAAATCCTTCTACACAGTAAACAAACTAATAAACCTTCTACTCAATAAACAAACAAATTAAAGACCCTTCTACACAGTAAACAAACTAATAAACCTTCTACACAGTTTAAAAACAAATTAAAAACCCTTCTACACAGTAAACAAACTGATAAACCTACTACACAGTTTAAAAACAAATTAAAAACCCTTCTACACAGTAAACAAACTGTAAAAATTCTACACAGTAAACAAACTAATAAACCTTCTACACAGTTTAAAACAAATTAAAAATCCTTCTACACAGTAAAAAAACTAATAAACCTTCTTCACAGTTTAAAAACAAATTAAAAATCCTTCTACACAGTAAACAAACTAATAAACCTTCTACTCAATAAACAAACAAATTAAAGACCCTTCTACACAGTAAACAAACTAATAAACCTTCTACACAGTTTAAAAACAAATTAAAAATCCTTCTACACAGTAAACAAACTAATAAACCTTCTACACAGTTTAAAAACAAATTAAAAATCCTTCTACACAATAAATAAACTAATAAACCTTCTACACAGTTTAAAAACAAATTAAAAATCCTTCTACTTAGTAAACAAACTAATAAACTTTCTACACAGTTTACAAACAAACTAAAAACTTTCTACACAGTAAACAAACTAAGAAACCTTCTACAGAGTTCACAAACAAATAAACCTTCTACACAGTATACAAAGAAATAAACCTTCTACACAGTTTACAAACAAATAACTGGTATTGTTTTTTTCTTACAGAGGCATCTTGGATTGTTTACTTACATATTACCTGGTATTGTTAACTTACAGAGACACCTGATATTATTAACTTATAGATGAACGTGGTATTCTTTCTTAGAAGACACCTGGAAATATTTACTTACAGAGGTATTTGGTATTGTTTACTTACAGAGGCACTTGGTATTGTTTACTCACAGATTACCTGGTATTCTTTACTTATAGAAATAACTGATATTGTTTACTTACAGAGACACGTTGGTATGTTACATACAGATGAACATAGTCTTCTTTACTTAGAAAGGCACCTGGTGTTGTTTACATTTCTGATGTACCTGGTGTTATTTACTTACAGATGTACCTGGTATTGTTTAGATATATGGACACCTGATATTTTTTCTGAGGAGAGATAACTGGTATTGCTTACTTACAGGGTACCTGTATTGTTCACTTATAGATGTCTCTGGTATTGTTTACTCACTGAGGGGTACCTGTATTGTTCACTTACAGATGTCTAGGGTATTGTTTAATCACAGGTATCTGGTATTGTTTACTTACACATTACCTGGTATTGTTTACTCACTGAGGTACCTGTATTGTTTACTTACAGATGTCTAGGATATTGTTTACTCACAGGGGTATCTGGTATTGTTTACTTACACATTACCTGGTATTGTTAACTTACAGAGATAACTGGTATTATTTACTTACAGATGTACCTGGTATTGTTTTGCTTACAGAAGTACCTGGTATTGTTTACCCACAGATTACATGGTATTCTTTACTTATAGAAATAACTGATATTTTACTTACAGAAAACTGGTATTATTTACTTAGAGATGAACCTGGTATTGTTTGCTTACAGAGGCACCTGGGATTGTTTACTCACAGAGATAACTGGTTTTGTTTACTCATAGAGACACCTGGTATTGTTTACTTACAGAGGTACCTGGTATTGTTTACTTGCAGAGACACCTGGTATTGTTTACTTACAGATTACCTGGTATTGTTTACTTACAGAGCACCTGGTATTTTTACTTACAGATTACCTAGTATCGTTTACACAACAGCGGTACCTAATATTGTTTTACTTACAGAGGCACCTGGTATTGTTTACTTACAGAGATAACTGGTTTTGTTTACTCACAGAGACACCTGGTATTGTTTACTTAAAGAGGTACCTGGTATTGTTTACTTGCAGAGGCACGTGATATTGTTTACTTACAGATTACCTGGTATTGTTTACTTACAGAATTACCTGGTATTGTTTACTTAGAGTACCTGGTATTGTTTACTTACAGATATAACTGGTTTATTTACTTACAGAGACACGGGCATTCTTTACTTACAGAGAAGTGGTATTGTTTACTTACAGAGACACCTGGTATTCTTTATTAGAAGGCACCTGGTATTGATTACTTTCAAATGTACCTGGTATTGTTAACTTACAGAGACACCTGATATTATTAACTTATAGATAAGCGTGGTATTCTTTCTTAGAAGACATCCGGATGTTTACTTACAGAGGTGTTGGTATTGTTTTACTTACAGAGGCACTTGGTATTGTTTACTCACAGATTACCTGGTATTCTTTACTTATAGAAATAACTGATATTGTTTATTTATAGAAATAACTGATATTGTTTACTTACAGAACCACGTGGTATTGTTACATACAGATGAACATAGTCTTCTTTACTTAGAAGGCACCTGGTATTGTTTTACTTACAAAAGTACCTGGTGTTGTTTACAGAGGGTACCTGTATTGTTCACTTACAGATGTCTCTGGTACTGTTTACTCACAAGAGGTAGCTGGTATTGTTTACTTACACATTACCTGGTATTGTTAACTTACAGAGATAACTGGTATTATTTACTTACAGATGTACCTGGTATTGTTTTTTTTCTTACAGAGGCACCTGGTATTGTTTACTTATAGAGGGTACCTGGTATTGTTTACTTACAGAGATAACTGGTATTATTTACTTACAGATGTACCTGGTATTGTTTTTTCTTACAGAGGCACCTGGTATTGTTTACTTATAGAGGTACCTGGTATTGTTTACTTACAGAGATAACTGGTATTATTTACATGAGAGATGAACCTGGTATTGTGTGCCTACAGAGGCACCTGGTATTGTTTACTTAAAGATATAACTGGTTTTGTTTACTCACAGAGACACGAGGTATTGTTTACTTACAGATGTACCTGGAATTGTTTAGTTAAAAGACATCTGGTATTGTTTACTTACAGAGGTACCTGGTATTGTTTACTTTCAGAGAAAACTGCTATTAGTTACTTACAGATGAACCTAGTATTGTTTACTTACAGAGACACCTGCTATTGTTTACTTAGAGATTACCTAGTATTGTTAACTTACAGAGGTGCTTGGTATTGTTTAATTTCATAGGTATGTGGGATTTTTCCTTATAGATTACCTGGTATTGGTTTACTTACAGGGACACATGTTATTCTTTACTTACAGGGTAACTGGTATGGTTTACTTACAGAGGTACCTGTATTGTTCACTTACAGATGTGTCTGGTATTGTTTACTCACAGAAGTATCTGGTATTGTTTACTTACACATTACCTGGTATTGTTAACCCACAGAGATATCTGGTAATATTTACTTACAGATGTACCTGGTGTTGTTTTACTTACAGAGATAATTGGTAGTATTTACATGAGATGTACCTGGTATTGTTTGCCAGAAATTTACCTACGTGTATTTACTCGTATGTACATAGGTAGCCGCTGGATTTTTAATTTCGTATTCGCAGTAACTCAAAGTTTACGGTGGATGTTGATGGGTAGCTACTTTCCCCATTCTTTTTCGTGGTGGGAACCTTTTCGGTGCAGATAACCCTCAATGCAAACGCGAAATTCAAAAGAAAGAACCTTTCAAGATATTGTCTTAAATAATTCCTTAGAATCCTTGTTTAATATATTCGTGCCTGGGATTGACTGACATTCCATTGTTTAACAGGTAGGCTACTGTTTTACTACAGATCGTCTTTTTAGTGATACAATGTAAACATATAGCAGGTTAAACCATGCATTGTTTACTACAGAGGTTTTGGTTTATTTTTAAAATGAGCTAACTTTCATGTAACATTTTCAACCGTGTTTAGCCATCTAATAATAAATGTTCAGTTAATTATTACAGTAGCATAATGCATACCGAGGAACAATAACTCTTCCTCGATAAAATTGTTTGACTTGTGAATTGCGCACTTCAGAGGCTATCTGTGCTAGTCGTCTCTAATTTGGCAGTGTAACACTACATGGAAAGCAATTAGTCATCATAACCCACCGCCAAATCTTTGGCTACTCTTTAACAAAGAATAGTGGGATTGATCCTAACATTATAACACCCCACGGTTGAAAGGGCGAGTATGTTTGTGTGACAGAGAATTCGACCCAGAATCTCAGATATGAGTTAAGTGCCTATCACTGGCCACAAAAAAAATATATATACGACTTGACTTTATAAAATAACATATTTTACCTCCAACGTTTCTTCCATTTAATCCATGGCCCTGTGGTGGGTCAGTATAAGTTAAGAACTTATAAACTTTAAGATCCGGGGTACGATTTAAGCAAACCGAGCAGATGCCTTATAGTGTAGCTGTGCACTAAAACAAAGAAAACTGTAAATACGAAATTAGGTTTAAAATATATTTGTTTGCCAAAAGCCACATCGGCTATCTGCTGAGTTCACCGAGGAGAATCGAGTCCCTGATTTTAGCGTTGTAAATCCGAAGACTTACTGCTGTTCCAGCAGAACATAGCTTAAGCAAATACAGAGGCTTATTGTCTGAGATTAGAAGGAAAACAATTATCAACGTGTTTGTCTCTCTTATATAGGTATTTGGGTATTAATGTTTATCTACCCAGGGACAGGTTTCCTTAACCTCTTCCTCCTTTCTTGAAATTCTGGTTTTACAACTTTCAAGTGTATTTATATCAGGAGGCACGAGGCCAGAGTAACTATCAGCATTTCAGAACAATATTAATGTGTTTTGTTTGTTTGTTTTGAATTTCGAGCAAAAGCTAGACGGAGATATCTTCGCTAACCGTCCCTAATTTAGCAGCATAAGACTAGAGGGAAGGCAACCGGTCATCACCACAAACCGCTAATCTTGAGCTACTGTTTTAACAATTAGTGAGAACTGATCTTACCATTATAACGCCCCTATGGTTGAAAGGGCGAAACATGTTTGGTGTGAGGGATTTCCAACCCGCGACCCTCAGATTACGAGTTGAGAGCCTTTAACCTCATCACCATAGTCGGTGGTGATGACCAGCTGTTTTCTTCAAATTTATTACTGCTAATTTAGAGACGGCTAGTGCATATAACCCTCGCGCAGGTTTCAAACACACACATTATATGTGGATGTGTATAAATACATATTGTAGGTAAACGTTTTCCTTTATTTAAAAATAAATAAAAATCTTCGTAACTGGTATTTTGTCCTCCAATCAGTGTATACTCATCACTTTAGTTGTATTTCTGTTGGCTTTAAACCAGTGCCATCAATATCTTTTCTTTAATCCAAGTGATTCCTTTTTCCTGCCGGTTGCGATTCGAAAGACAAAAACAAGTGAGTTGCTTGAGATGTGCAGGTTGTGATCTACATATTATCAATTAATTTAAATTCGTGCTCTGCTAGAATTCACAAATTACGCTAGTTGTATGTATGTATGTTTTCTTATAGCAAAGCCAGATCAGGCTATCTGCTGAGCCCCGAGAAATTGAACCCCTGACTTTAGCGTTGTAAATCCGTAGACTTACCGCTGTACTAGTGGGTGGCGCTAGTTGTAAGTAAATGTTTTATATCGTATATATCTAACACCTACCTCCATCACTATAATTATAGATTCTTCAGGTTGTAAAATATTGCATTGAGATACGTTGAGCGGCAATAATGTTGAGTCTGTCTCTTTGGAAGGGTAGCGGCTTGTTTGCACAAATTTAAGTATCAACGTGATGTAAGATAGTTGTAATGCAACTCCTCATTTCAACACCTGTGCAGCAGTTCAAAATATCAAATACCGTGTTGTGTAAGAAAAGCACAACGGCTCTTCTCTAGTCTGGCATCTTCTGAATAACTTCTGTGTGAAGTCTTAAAGCTATCATTGTTCCTGACGAGACAGTAACGCTTCTCTGTCATCATAAAAGACACGCCGCTCGGAAATAGCGTTAGTTCTGTGTTTCCAAATGGTCGACTGTGGTGAAGGTTCTCGACGTTCTGTTGTTAATGCTGGAGTGCAGTAAGGCTTGCTGAGCTCTTGGCATGACTTAAGACTTTATAACTCCGAGTGGCGAGTTGAATTTGGCTGCACTTGCCAAGTATTTCAGACTCTAGGCGTTTGAAAGCAAAAGTGATGAAGGATTGGTAATAGAAGTACCAGAAAGCGTAGAGAAACTTCTCTCTAAACGACAGATTTTTGAGCCCTTTTGCTGACTTAGAACGTTTAATTTTAGTTTATGCTTTGGAAATCTCATTACAAATATCAACCATTTCAGTGGCGGGATATACTTAGGTGTGCCCTAAAAGTTGGGCAAACGATACTTAAACTTTTTTGGTTTGGTTTGGTTTGAATTTCACACAGAGCTGCACGAGGGCCATCTGCGCTAGTTGTCCCTAATTTTGCAGTGTAAGACTAGCTGGAGGTCAGCTAGTCATCACCACTCACCGCCAACTCTTGGGCTACTCTTTTGCCAACGAATAATGGGATTGGCCGTCGCTTTATAACGCCCCCGCGGCTGAAAGGGCGAGCATGTTTGGTGTGACGGGGATTTTAAATTTTTGTATACCGGGAATACGTTCGTATAATGAATAATAATTATAACTTTGCACTTACTAAGCCTTGAAAAGTTAATTTTCTGTATAAAAATTTCTTGTAGAAGAGTTTGCAATTTGTTGTTGTTTTTTTTCAGTCTTTATGATAACACCATAAACACGTTAGAAACTTGGATAAATATATTTTCTATTTAACATGATATATGATCGTATTGGTGTTTATATTAAAATTATACATATATATTCGTTCTCATTTACATGGATTATTTTGAATTTCGCGCAAAACTACACAAGAGCTATCTGCGCTAGCCGTCCCTAATTTAGCAGTGTAAGGCTAGGGGGAAGACAGCTGGACATCACCACCCACCACCATCTCTTGGACTACTGTTTTACTCACGAATAGTGGGATTGATTGTTACATTATAATGCCTCCATTATTGGTTATTAGTAGCACACTTTCAGGTAAAAAGACTTGACTCTTAAGAAAGATCGACAAATATGTGCAACGTACTATTAAATATATATATACTTTAGGGTTACCAGGAGCGAAAGAGAGTCATTGAGAACTCTTACTGCATATCTTCATTGTTAGCGCAAACGTTTAGACAACAGTCTATAATAATATTACATAGCTTTACGTTAATCGGCTATGATACGTGAATGAAATGATAGATCTCTTACCAATAAAGATTAGCCACATACCAGACGTGATAGAACTGTAGGTGGCAGCACAACTCAAGTATGTTGTGATATAAACGAGCAACCTTTTGCCATCATATATATGAAGTACAAAATAACCTCTTGGTAAATAAACGATTTTATTTCAGGTATAATTATAATTAATTACTAACTATTTCAAGAGGTTGTATGTTCACAGTATATAAAATGTATTTCGATAAAGTGTATTTGAACCAGAATTATTTAATCGTATTTTACAGTTTTTTTTTGTGTGTGTGGGATTCTTATAGCAAAACTACATTGGGCTATCCGCTATGTTCAACGAGGGGAATCGAACCTCTGATTTTAGCGTTGTATATTCGAAGGAACTGTTTTATAGTTGATGTAGTTCCAAGACTCACAATCTCTATACCAACTAGTAATTCCGATATTTCCGGAAATAGGTAAAAGTATTGTGTTTCTAATGGGGATGTTTAAGATAATATCCAGCAAAAAAAAGAAAACAAAAATATATAAACACAAATAAAGTCCTTATAAGTGATATAACATCATATCGGTTGATTTATAGCTTTTTCATGGACCCCCAGTGGGTTACGGACCACGTTTCAGGATTCAAAACACTATAATCCGGGGTTTAATTTCCTGTGATAGTCAGAGCACAGATATCCCATTCTGAAGTTATGTGTCTTATTAAATTAATTACAACTTTTAAAATTCTCCCAAACTTGTACCAGTCAATGTTGTTTTTTTCCTTATTATCGAAGGAGAAATGATTTGGGTGTTCGAATAATCTCTGATAAACTGCATAGTACTGATTAATACTGGCAATAAAGGCCTAGTTTGTAATTATAAATGATTTTGTAAGAGCCTGGGAGTAGAGAGGTTCGTTCTTTGAAGTTGTATTTGCTTATGAAAAAAAAGAGGCTTTTCACACAGTTAACGTTAGACGACTTATCGCATCTGAAAAGAAGAAGTTATCTGAATAGCGAGTGCACTTGTGGGTTGCAAAGAAAATTATGGGGAAATTCACGCTTCGGAGAAAAACAAAAATCACTCACAGCATTGAGAGGGGAAAACATAAAAACAACAACAACGTTTATTATATATATATAACACAGAAACGTCCAATGTTTCAGCTAGATCATGCAGAGTCTAGATGGCGTACATAGATGTCTATTCACTCATTGGTGTGTTGACAATCACATGGTAGACAGGTGAAACGTTAAGATGACATTTATCCTAGCTGCCTGGCTGCGCAATGGTTTACCACGCGACCTGATATGACTTTTTTAGTCGATAGTCCTCGGTTACATAGTGTAGGCACGGGTTTTAAAACAAAGACACCTTTTCTATCAGCTTTCTCCCGTGACAGAAGAAGACTTGAAATAGCACGCTTCGCCACTAATAAATAACCAACTGGTCTAGCCTAAGAATGAACCTCCCCATCACCCAAAAAAAAGAATAAAGAGTTACAAGGATCTCCTTCTTTTAATCCATCTTTGAAGAAGTTCTATATTGGTTTGCTTTTCAATTCCAGATACCTGTGTTAAGACTAAATTTTCATATTTGGTTATTCATACAGAAACTTAGGCCTCGACAAAACTGAAATATCTCTACGACTCAGAGATTTTGACATCTGTTATGTTGAAGAATTCCTTTACCTTTGGCATACCCTTCAGTTTATGTTGTTGTTGTTTTTTTGCGTGTATTATATTATTCTAAGAAAAACGCCTTAAGCATTGATGATTGATATTATTTCGTGTTTTATAAATATATATATATATATACACATCTGGTTTGTTAATATAGTCATTAGTGGTAACGTTTTCTTGTCTTTGCGCTTTGGCTGAAGGTGTTTATAGTTCGAATAGTCCACTCTCATCCGTGGCGCCCCCCATTGGCACAGCGGAAGGTCTGTGGGCTCACATAGCTATTGAGTTTCGATATCTTTGATGAGCACAGCACAGATAATCCATTCTGTAACTTCCTGCAACAAAACAAATTGAATATTGATAAACCTTTGACCTATACATCGCAGTCCCCCCCTTTTCCTGTTTTAATAGTTATTTCGCTGGTCAGTGGAACGCAGAAAGTTGCAATAAGTAAAGACAAACGATACATTCGAGGTTAAGATTGTTTTCAGTGTAAAACACTCTAACTAGAACACTTTCTATAACATATGGCCCGAATCACCCACAGCGTTGTTATTGCGTAATTAGGATGCGTGCCTTTCTTCATGCGATTGGATATATGTGCGGCTAGCTATTTGGATTGAAATTAACACACCTATTAACATGAAATAAAACTTACACACGTCTGTACACCTTGAAACATTAGACTAATAGATGTCACTGCTTGTCTTATCCCACGAAACTGCTAATTTCTAATACTCGTGAAAGAAATTATTCGCGACGAAAGTATGCTTTCACCATCTAATTATAAACGTCTTTTTTTTTTAGTATGGATGAGCTACGAGAAACAGCGATTGTCTATGCTTTTGTAGCGAGTACCAGACACGTTCATACACTGTGTTTCAACATAGCTCACAAAAAAACAACAAAAAACAGATGGTTCTAGAAACGAAAAAAATAAGAATAAAAACACTTTTTTTTTCTTTTCCTTCAAAGTCACGCGTAATGTAACGTTTTCATTCGTGTAGATCGGAAAGACACTACTAGTTTATTTTCAGTGTTAGACTGAATGTCGGGTCTCAAAGATCTTGCACCTGTGTCATACGTCGACAGGCTCTTGTGACGAAAGCCAGAGCCGCACTCGAACCAGGAAATGCAGATTAATGTGACACAATGGAATGTAGTTCATCTCCCGCCATTTTGTTGAGCCAGCCAGCGAGGCAGCAGCTAGCAAGGGGTGAAGGTAGCGGCTGGTTTTAATTAGGATCACATTTAGCCCACACACATGGTATCCTCCGGGCTGTACTCTCTTCCACCTCACAATAACGGGACCCTACACGAAGAAAAATCCTACCATGACTTATGAGTTGTAAGTGTCACTTTATGAAATGTGACATTCTGGAACAGCGAGTCTTCTGAGCGGAAGGAACACAGATTCGATCTCGTTTCGATGTAACAAGCAGAAAATTCGAATTTTATGTTTGTAAAATTCAAATAAGACCACCTCTGTGCAGTTAAGATATATCTATTTCCAAATCTTTATTGCGCACAGCTCCATCTAGCGAACTTCTTGCGTTTCGTCACAGAATCTAAGTCGTGTTATATAACAAGGAAATAGATATCCCAAAAAGCATTATGGCCTTTCAAGGAAGCTGTCGCAATGACCTTACGCGCATCTCAAAACATTCACATTATTCAAAAAAAACAGTGGACCTGAGAATACAGTTACATACATATAATGTGGTTTTATTTCAATTACCAATGTATAGTCGGTCAGGGTCCTTGCTGGACGCAGCCCAGTGGTTAATGTGCTCGGACCATTACTGCAGAAATTCGAAATTGCTTGGAAAAAATTGTGCCCCTCACTTGGAGCTGTTGTTTGTTTAATAAGAGTGACAGAATAGTCCAGGAACTGGCATTGAGTACCATTGATTCTTCTCACAATTTTGGTAAATAGACCGTTTTAACGTGAATACGCACTGGATTTTACAATTTTTATTGTAGTGTGTTAAAGCAAACGCAGAAGTAGCGTATATATATATTATAAAGTAACTGGAATCAAACTTAAAATATCAGGATCACAATTGTTCACGAATTTTCAGATATTTGAGTGTGTGGTGTGTGTGTTTTTCTCATAGCAAGGCCACTGAGGGAAATCGAACCCTTAATTTTAGAGTTGTAAATCCAAAGACTTACCGCTGTGCCAGAGAGTTTGTTTGGTTTGTTTTGCATTTTCGCAAAGCACAACGATGGCTATCTGCGCTAGCCGTCCCTAATTTAGCAGTGTTAGACTACAGGGAAGAAACTAGTCATCACAACTTATCGCCAACTCTGGGCTCTTTTCACCAACGAATAGTGGGATTGACCGTAAAATTATAACGCTCCCACGGATGAAAGGGTGAACGTGTCCCAGACAGAGACCAGATATTTGAGACTGAAAAATAACTCTTAGAGATAATTATAATCACAATTCTCCTGAAAAAACAACAAAAACACGTAAATTGTTCAGCTAAACAAACTGTTACAATTAGAAAACAAATTGTAAGTGAAACGACAAAAGAAAAAAA
>NW_027467777.1:29317747-29365839 GCF_004210375.1 Tachypleus tridentatus | reverse complement strand
ATGTTATTGTTACCTCTAGTTGGTATTATTGTAATATGAACAATATAACTAATGTCTTGTTTTTCCTGTGACTATCATTGTTCACTGGTTATGTTATTGTTACCTCTAGTTGGTATTATTGTAATATGAACAATATAACTAATGTCTTGTTTTTCCTGTGACTATCATTGTTCACTGGTTATGTTATTGTTACCTCTAGTTGGTATTATTGTAATATGAACAATATAACTAATGTCTTGTTTTCCTGTGACTATCATTGTTCACTGGTTATATTGTTACCTCTAGTTGGTATTATTGTAATATGAACAATATAACTAATGTCTTGTTTTTCCCTGTGACTATCATTGTTCACTGGTTATGTTATTGTTACCTCTAGTTGGTATTATTGTAATATGAACAATATAACTAATGTCTTGTTTTTCCTGTGACTATCATTGTTCACTGGTTATGAACAATTATTGTTACCTCTAGTTCACTGGTATTATTGTAATATGAACAATATAACTAATGTCTTATTTTTCCTGTGACTATCATTGTTCACTGGTTATGTTATTGTTACCTCTAGTTGGTATTATTGTAATATGAACACAATAACTAATGTCTTGTTTTTCCCTGACTATCATTGTTCACTGGTTATGTTATTGTTACCTCTAGTTGGTATTATTGTAATATGAACAATATAACTAATGTCTTGTTTTTCCTGTGACTATCATTGTTCACTGGTTATGTTATTGTTACCTCTAGTTGGTATTATTGTAATATGAACAATATATAACTAATGTCTTGTTTTTACCTGTGAACTATCATTGTTCACTGGTTATGTTATTGTTACCTCTAGTTGGTATTATTGTAATATGAACAATATAACTAATGTCTTTTTTTCCTTGTTTTTCCTGTAACATAGTTGGTATTATTGTAATATATATCATTGTTCACTGGTTATGTTATTGATAAAACAATATAACAACTACCTAACTATAGTTGGTTATTTATTATTGTAATATGAACAATATAACTGATGTCTTGATTTACTTGCAACTATCGTTGTTCACTGGTTATGTTATTCTTATCTCAAGTTGGTATTATTGTAATATGAACAATATAACTAATGTCTTGTTTTTCCTGTGACTATCATTGTTCACTGGTTATGTTATTGTTACCTCTAGTTGGTATTATTGTAATATGAACAATATAACTAATGTCTTGTTTTTCCTGTCACTATCATTGTTCACTGGTTATGTTATTGTTACCTCTAGTTGGTATTATTGTAATATGAACAATATAACTAATGTCTTGTTTTTCCTGTGACTATCATTGTTCACTGGTTATGTTATTGTTACCTCTAGTTGGTATTATTGTAATATGAACAATATAACTAATGTCTTGTTTTTTCCTGCGACTATCATTGTTCACTGGTTATGTTATTGTTACCTCTAGTTGGTATTAGTGTAATATGAATTATATAACTAATGTCTTGTTTTACCTGTGACTATCATTGTTCACTGGTTATGTTATTGTTACCTCTAGTTGGTATTATTGTAATATGAACAATATAACTAATGTCTTGTTTTTCCTGTGACTATCATTGTTCACTGGTTATGTTATTGTTACCTCTAGTTCGTATTATTGTAATATGAACAATATAACTAATGTCTTATTTTACCTGTCACTATCATTGTTCACTGGTTATGTTATTGTTACCTCTAGTTCGTATTATTGTAATATGAACAATATAACTAATGTCTTACTATTTTTCCTGTGTTACTATCATTGTTCACTGGTTATGTTATTGTTACCTCTAGTTGGTATTATTGTAATATGAACAATATAACTAATGTCTTGTTTTTCCTGTGACTATCATTGTTCACTGGTTATGTTATTGTTACCTCTAGTTGGTATTATTGTAATATGAACAATATAACTAATGTCTTGTTTTTCCTGTGACTATCATTGTTCACTGGTTATGTTATTGTTACCTCTAGTTGGTATTATTGTAATATGAACAATATAACTAATGTCTTGTTTTTCCTGTGACTATCATTGTTCACTGGTTATGTTATTGTTACCTCTAGTTGGTATTATTGTAATATGAACAATATAACTAATGTCTTGTTTTTCCTGTGACTATCATTGTTCACTGGTTATGTTATTGTTACCTCTAGTTGGTATTATTGTAATATGAACAATATAACTAATGTCTTGTTTTTCCTGTGACTATCATTGTTCACTGGTTATGTTATTGTTACCTCTAGTTGGTATTATTGTAATATGAACAATATAACTAATGTCTTGTTTTTCCTGTAACTATCATTGTTCACTGGTTATGTTATTGTTACCTCTAGTTGGTATTATTGTAATATGAACAATATAACTAATGTCTTGTTTTTCCTGTGACTATCATTGTTCACTGGTTATGTTATTGTTACCTCTAGTTGGTATTATTGTAATATGAACAATATAACTAATGTCTTGTTTTTCCTGTGACTATCATTGTTCACTGGTTATGTTATTGTTACCTCTAGTTGGTATTATTGTAATATGAACAATATAACTAATGTCTTGTTTTTCCTGTGACTATCATTGTTCACTGGTTATGTTATTGTTACCTCTAGTTGGTATTATTGTAATATAAACAATATAACTAATGTCTTATTTTTCCTGTGACTATCATTGTTCACTGGTTATGTTATTGTTACCTCTAGTTGGTATTATTGTAATATGAACAATATAACTAATGTCTTGTTTTTCCTGTGACTATCATTGTTCACTGGTTATGTTATTGTTACCTCTAGTTGGTATTATTGTAATATGAACAATATAACTAATGTCTTGTTTTTCCTGTGACTATCATTGTTCATTGGTTATGTTATTGTTACCTCTAGTTGGTATTATTGTAATATGAACAATATAACTAATGTCTTGTTTTTTCCTGTAACTTTCATAGTTCAATGGTTATGTTACTGTTACCTCTAGTTGGTATTATTGTAATATGAACAATATAACTAATGTCTTGTTTTTCCTGTGACTATCATTGTTCACTGGTTATGTTATTGTTACCTCTAGTTGGTATTATTGTAATATGAACAATATAACTAATGTCTTGTTTTACCTGTCACTATCACTGTTCACTGGTTATGTTATTGTTACCTCTAGTTCGTATTATTGTAATATGAACAATATAACTAATGTCTTGTTTTTCCTGTGACTATCATTGTTCACTGGTTATGTTATTGTTACCTCTAGTTGGTATTATTGTAATATGAACAATATAACTAATGTCTTGTTTTTCCTGTGACTATCATTGTTCACTGGTTATGTTATTGTTACCTCTAGTTGGTATTATTGTAATATGAACAATATAACTAATGTCTTGTTTTTCCTGTAACTATCATTGTTCACTGGTTATGTTATTGTTACCTCTAGTTGGTATTATTGTAATATGAACAATATAACTAATGTCTTGTTTTTCCTGTGACTATCATTGTTCACTGGTTATGTTATTGTTACCTCTAGTTGGTATTATTGTAATATGAACAATATAACTAATGTCTTGTTTTTTCCTGTAACTATCATTGTTCACTGGTTATGTTATTGTTACCTCTAGTTGGTATTATTGTAATATGAACAATATAACTAATGTCTTGTTTTTCCTGTGACTATCATTGTTCACTGGTTATGTTATTGTTACCTCTAGTTGGTATTATTGTAATATGAACAATATAACTAATGTCTTGTTTTTCCTGTGACTATCATTTTTAACTGGTTATGTTATTGTTACCTCTAGTTGGTATTATTGTAATATGAACAATATAACTAATGTCTTGTTTTTCCTGTAACTATCATTGTTCACTGGTTATGTTATTGTTACCTCTAGTTGGTATTATTGTAATATGAACAATATAACTAATGTCTTGTTTTTCCTGTGACTATCATTTTTCACTGGTTATGTTATTGTTACCTCTAGTTGGTATTATTGTAATATGAACAATATAACTAATGTCTTGTTTTTCCTGTGACTATCATTGTTCACTGGTTATGTTATTGTTACCTCTAGTTGGTATTATTGTAATATGAACAATATAACTAATGTCTTGTTTTTCCTGCGACTATCATTGTTCACTGGTTATGTTATTGTTACCTCTAGTTGGTATTATTGTAATATGAACAATATAACTAATGTCTTGTTTTTTCCTGTGACTATCATTGTTCACTGGTTATGTTATTGTTACCTCTAGTTGGTATTATTGTAATATGAACAATATAACTAATGTCTTGTTTTTCCTGTAACTATCATTGTTCACTGGTTATGTTATTGTTACCTCTAGTTGGTATTATTGTAATATGAACAATATAACTAATGTCTTGTTTTTCCTGTGACTATCATTGTTCACTGGTTATGTTATTGTTACCTCTAGTTGGTATTATTGTAATATGAACAATATAACTAATGTCTTGTTTTTCCTGTGACTATCATTGTTCACTGGTTATGTTATTGTTACCTCTAGTTGGTATTATTGTAATATGAACAATATAACTAATGTCTTGTTTTTCCTGTAACTATCATTGTTCACTGGTTATGTTATTGTTACCTCTAGTTGGTATTATTGTAATATGAACAATATAACTAATGTCTTGTTTTTCCTGTGACTATCATTGTTCACTGGTTATGTTATTGTTACCTCTAGTTGGTATTATTGTAATATGAACAATATAACTAATGTCTTGTTTTTCCTGTGACTATCATTGTTCACTGGTTATGTTATTGTTACCTCTAGTTGGTATTATTGTAATATGAACAATATAACTAATGTCTTGTTTTCCTGTAACTATCATTGTTCACTGGTTATGTTATTGTTACCTCTAGTTGGTATTATTGTAATATGAACAATATAACTAATGTCTTGTTTTTCCTGTAACTATCATTGTTCACTGGTTATGTTATTGTTACCTCTAGTTGGTATTATTGTAATATGAACAATATAACTAATGTCTTGTTTTTCCTGTGACTATCATTTTCACTGGTTATGTTATTGTTACCTCTAGTTGGTATTATTGTAATATGAACAATATAACTAATGTCTTGTTTTTTCCTACGACTATCATTGTTCACTGGTTATGTTATTGTTACCTCTAGTTGGTATTATTGTAATATGAACAATATAACTAATGTCTTGTTTTTTCCTGTGACTATCATTGTTCACTGGTTATGTTATTGTTACCTCTAGTTGGTATTATTGTAATATGAACAATATAACTAATGTCTTGTTTTTCCTGTGACTATCATTGTTCACTGGTTATGTTATTGTTACCTCTAGTTGGTATTATTGTAATATGAACAATATAACTAATGTCTTGTTTTTCCTGTGACTATCATTGTTCACTGGTTATGTTATTGTTACCTCTAGTTGGTATTATTGTAATATGAACAATATAACTAATGTCTTGTTTTTCCTGTGACTATCATTGTTCACTGGTTATGTTATTGTTACCTCTAGTTGGTATTATTGTAATATGAACAATATAACTAATGTCTTGTTTTTCCTGTGACTATCATTGTTCACTGGTTATGTTATTGTTACCTCTAGTTGGTATTATTGTAATATGAACAATATAACTAATGTCTTGTTTTTCCTGTGACTATCATTGTTCACTGGTTATGTTATTGTTACCTCTAGTTGGTATTATTGTAATATGAACAATATAACTAATGTCTTGTTTTTCCTGTGACTATCATTGTTCACTGGTTATGTTATTGTTACCTCTAGTTGGTATTATTGTAATATGAACAATATAACTAATGTCTTGTTTTTCCTGTGACTATCATTGTTCACTGGTTATGTTATTGTTACCTCTAGTTGGTATTATTGTAATATGAACAATATAACTAATGTCTTGTTTTTCCTGTGACTATCATTTTTAACTGGTTATGTTATTGTTACCTCTAGTTGGTATTATTGTAATATGAACAATATAACTAATGTCTTGTTTTTCCTGTAACTATCATTGTTCACTGGTTATGTTATTGTTACCTCTAGTTGGTATTATTGTAATATGAACAATATAACTAATGTCTTGTTTTTCCTGTGACTATCATTGTTCACTGGTTATGTTATTGTTACCTCTAGTTGGTATTATTGTAATATGAACAATATAACTAATGTCTTGTTTTTCCTGTGACTATCATTGTTCACTGGTTATGTTATTGTTACCTCTAGTTGGTATTATTGTAATATGAACAATATAACTAATGTCTTGTTTTTCCTCCTGACTATCATTGTTCACTGGTTATGTTATTGTTACCTCTAGTTGGTATTATTGTAATATGAACAATATAACTAATGTCTTGTTTTTCCTGTGACTATCATTGTTCACTGGTTATGTTATTGTTACCTCTAGTTGGTATTATTGTAATATGAACAATATAACTAATGTCTTGTTTTTCCTGTGACTATCATTGTTCACTGGTTATGTTATTGTTACCTCTAGTTGGTATTATTGTAATATGAACAATATAACTAATGTCTTGTTTTTCCTGTAACTATCATTGTTCACTGGTTATGTTATTGTTACCTCTAGTTGGTATTATTGTAATATGAACAATATAACTAATGTCTTGTTTTTCCTGTGACTATCATTGTTCACTGGTTATGTTATTGTTACCTCTAGTTGGTATTATTGTAATATGAACAATATAACTAATGTCTTGTTTTTCCTGTGACTATCATTGTTCACTGGTTATGTTATTGTTACCTCTAGTTGGTATTATTGTAATATGAACAATATAACTAATGTCTTGTTTTTCCTGTGACTATCATTGTTCACTGGTTATGTTATTGTTACCTCTAGTTGGTATTATTGTAATATGAACAATATAACTAATGTCTTGTTTTTCCTGTAACTATCATTGTTCACTGGTTATATTATTGTTACCTCTAGTTGGTATTATTGTAATATAAACAATATAACTAATGTCTTGTTTTTCCTGTGACTATCATTTTAACTCGTTATGTTATTGTTACCTTTAGTTGGTATTATTGTAATATGAACAATATAACTAATGTCTTGTTTTTCCTGTAACTATCATTGTTCACTGGTTATGTTATTGTTACCTCTAGTTGGTATTATTGTAATATGAACAATATAACTAATGTCTTGTTTTTCCTGTGACTATCATTGTTCACTGGTTATGTTATTGTTACCTCTAGTTGGTATTATTGTAATATGAACAATATAACTAATGTCTTGTTTTTCCTGACTATCATTTTTTGGTTATGTTATTGTTAAGTTGGTATTATTGTACATGAACAATATAACTAATGTCTTGTTTTTCCTGTGACTATCATTGTTCACTGGTTATGTTATTGTTACCTCTAGTTGGTATTATTGTAATATGAACAATATAACTAATGTCTTGTTTTTCCTGTGACTATCATTGTTCACTGGTTATGTTATTGTTACCTCTAGTTGGTATTATTGTAATATGAACAATATAACTAATGTCTTGTTTTTCCTGTGACTATCATTGTTCACTGGTTATGTTATTGTTACCTCTAGTTGGTATTATTGTAATATGAACAATATAACTAATGTCTTGTTTTCCTGTGACTATGTTATTTTCCCTAGTTGGTATTATTGTAATAACTTTTTAACTGGTTATGTTATTGTTACCTCTAGTTGGTATTATTGTAATATGAACTATCATGTCTTGTTATTTTCCTGTGACTATCATTTTCACTGGTTATGTTATTGTTACCTCTAGTTGGTATTATTGTAATATGAACAATATAACTAATGTCTTGTTTTTCCTGTGACTATCATTGTTCACTGGTTATGTTATTGTTACCTCTAGTTGGTATTATTGTAATATGAACAATATAACTAATGTCTTGTTTTTCCTGTGACTATCATTGTTCACTGGTTATGTTATTGTTACCTCTAGTTGGTATTATTGTAATATGAACAATATAACTAATGTCTTGTTTTTCCTGTGACTATCATTGTTCACTGGTTATGTTATTGTTACCTCTAGTTGGTATTATTGTAATATGAACAATATAACTAATGTCTTGTTTTTCCTGTGACTATCATTGTTCACTGGTTATGTTATTGTTACCTCTAGTTGGTATTATTGTAATATGAACAATATAACTAATGTCTTGTTTTTCCTGTGACTATCATTGTTCACTGGTTATGTTATTGTTACCTCTAGTTGGTATTATTGTAATATGAACAATATAACTAATGTCTTGTTTTTCCTGTAACTATCATTGTTCACTGGTTATGTTATTGTTACCTCTAGTTGGTATTATTGTAATATGAACAATATAACTAATGTCTTGTTTTTCCTGTGACTATCATTGTTCACTGGTTATGTTATTGTTACCTCTAGTTGGTATTATTGTAATATGAACAATATAACTAATGTCTTGTTTTTCCTGTGACTATCATTTTCACTGGTTATGTTATTGTTACCTCTAGTTGGTATTATTGTAATATGAACAATATAACTAATGTCTTGTTTTTCCTGTGACTATCATTGTTCACTGGTTATGTTATTGTTACCTCTAGTTGGTATTATTGTAATATGAACAATATAACTAATGTCTTGTTTTTCCTGTGACTATCATTGTTCACTGGTTATGTTATTGTTACCTCTAGTTGGTATTATTGTAATATGAACAATATAACTAATGTCTTGTTTTTCCTGTGACTATCATTGTTCACTGGTTATGTTATTGTTACCTCTAGTTGGTATTATTGTAATATGAACAATATAACTAATGTCTTGTTTTTCCTGTGACTATCATTGTTCACTGGTTATGTTATTGTTACCTCTAGTTGGTATTATTGTAATATGAACAATATAACTAATGTCTTGTTTTACCTGTGACTATCATTGTTCACTGGTTATGTTATTGTTACCTCTAGTTCGTATTATTGTAATATGAACAATATAACTAATGTCTTGTTTTTCCTGTAACTATCATTGTTCACTGGTTATGTTATTGTTACCTCTAGTTGGTATTATTGTAATATGAACAATATAACTAATGTCTTGTTTTTCCTGTGACTATCATTTTTCACTGGTTATGTTATTGTTACCTCTAGTTGGTATTATTGTAATATGAACAATATAACTAATGTCTTGTTTTTCCTGTAACTATCATTGTTCACTGGTTATGTTATTGTTACCTCTAGTTGGTATTATTGTAATATGAACAATATAACTAATGTCTTGTTTTTCCTGTAACTATCATTGTTCACTGGTTATGTTATTGTTACCTCTAGTTGGTATTATTGTAATATGAACAATATAACTAATGTCTTGTTTTTCCTGTGACTATCATTGTTCACTGGTTATGTTATTGTTACCTCTAGTTGGTATTATTGTAATATGAACAATATAACTAATGTCTTGTTTTTCCTGCGACTATCATTGTTCACTGGTTATGTTATTGTTACCTCTAGTTGGTATTATTGTAATATGAACAATATAACTAATGTCTTGTTTTTCCTGTGACTATCATTGTTCACTGGTTATGTTATTGTTACCTCTAGTTGGTATTATTGTAATATGAACAATATAACTAATGTCTTGTTTTTCCTGTGACTATCATTGTTCACTGGTTATGTTATTGTTACCTCTAGTTGGTATTATTGTAATATGAACAATATAACTAATGTCTTGTTTTTCCTGTAACTATCATTTTCACTGGTTATGTTATTGTTACCTCTAGTTGGTATTATTGTAATATGAACAATATAACTAATGTCTTGTTTTTCCTGTAACTATCATTTTCACTGGTTATGTTATTGTTACCTCTAGTTGGTATTATTGTAATATGAACAATATAACTAATGTCTTGTTTTTCCTGTAACTATCATTGTTCACTGGTTATGTTATTGTTACCTCTAGTTGGTATTATTGTAATATGAACAATATAACTAATGTCTTGTTTTTCCTGTGACTATCATTTTTCACTGGTTATGTTATTGTTACCTCTAGTTGGTATTATTGTAATATGAACAATATAACTAATGTCTTGTTTTTCCTGTGACTATCATTGTTCACTGGTTATGTTATTGTTACCTCTAGTTGGTATTATTGTAATATGAACAATATAACTAATGTCTTGTTTTTCCTGCGACTATCATTGTTCACTGGTTATGTTATTGTTACCTCTAGTTGGTATTATTGTAATATGAACAATATAACTAATGTCTTGTTTTTCCTGTGACTATCATTGTTCACTGGTTATGTTATTGTTACCTCTAGTTGGTATTATTGTAATATGAACAATATAACTAATGTCTTGTTTTTCCTGTGACTATCATTGTTCACTGGTTATGTTATTGTTACCTCTAGTTGGTATTATTGTAATATGAACAATATAACTAATGTCTTGTTTTTCCTGTAACTATCATTGTTCACTGGTTATGTTATTGTTACCTCTAGTTGGTATTATTGTAATATGAACAATATAACTAATGTCTTGTTTTTCCTGTGACTATCATTGTTCACTGGTTATGTTATTGTTACCTCTAGTTGGTATTATTGTAATATGAACAATATAACTAATGTCTTGTTTTTCCTGTGACTATCATTTTTCACTGGTTATGTTATTGTTACCTCTAGTTGGTATTATTGTAATATGAACAATATAACTAATGTCTTGTTTTTCCTGTGACTATCATTGTTCACTGGTTATGTTATTGTTACCTCTAGTTGGTATTATTGTAATATGAACAATATAACTAATGTCTTGTTTTTCCTGTGACTATCATTGTTCACTGGTTATGTTATTGTTACCTCTAGTTGGTATTATTGTAATATGAACAATATAACTAATGTCTTGTTTTTCCTGTAACTATCATTGTTCACTGGTTATGTTATTGTTACCTCTAGTTGGTATTATTGTAATATGAACAATATAACTAATGTCTTGTTTTTCCTGTGACTATCATTGTTCACTGGTTATGTTATTGTTACCTCTAGTTGGTATTATTGTAATATGAACAATATAACTAATGTCTTGTTTTTCCTGTGACTATCATTGTTCACTGGTTATGTTATTGTTACCTCTAGTTGGTATTATTGTAATATGAACAATATAACTAATGTCTTGTTTTTCCTGTGACTATCATTGTTCACTGGTTATGTTATTGTTACCTCTAGTTGGTATTATTGTAATATGAACAATATAACTAATGTCTTGTTTTTCCTGTAACTATCATTGTTCACTGGTTATGTTATTGTTACCTCTAGTTGGTATTATTGTAATATGAACAATATAACTAATGTCTTGTTTTTCCTGTGACTATCATTGTTCACTGGTTATGTTATTGTTACCTCTAGTTGGTATTATTGTAATATGAACAATATAACTAATGTCTTGTTTTTCCTGTGACTATCATTGTTCACTGGTTATGTTATTGTTACCTCTAGTTCGTATTATTGTAATATGAACAATATAACTAATGTCTTGTTTTTCCTGTGACTATCATTTTTCACTGGTTATGTTATTGTTACCTCTAGTTGGTATTATTGTAATATGAACAATATAACTAATGTCTTGTTTTTCCTGTGACTATCATTGTTCACTGGTTATGTTATTGTTACCTCTAGTTGGTATTATTGTAATATGAACAATATAACTAATGTCTTGTTTTTCCTGTAACTATCATTGTTCACTGGTTATGTTATTGTTACCTCTAGTTGGTATTATTGTAATATGAACAATATAACTAATGTCTTGTTTTTCCTGTGACTATCATTTTTAACTGGTTATGTTATTGTTACCTCTAGTTGGTATTATTGTAATATGAACAATATAACTAATGTCTTGTTTTTCCTGTGACTATCATTTTAACTCGTTATGTTATTGTTACCTCTAGTTGGTATTATTGTAATATGAACAATATAACTAATGTCTTGTTTTTCCTGTAACTATCATTGTTCACTGGTTATGTTATTGTTACCTCTAGTTGGTATTATTGTAATATGAACAATATAACTAATGTCTTGTTTTTCCTGTGACTATCATTGTTCACTGGTTATGTTATTGTTACCTCTAGTTGGTATTATTGTAATATGAACAATATAACTAATGTCTTGTTTTTCCTGTGACTATCATTGTTCACTGGTTATGTTATTGTTACCTCTAGTTGGTATTATTGTAATATGAACAATATAACTAATGTCTTGTTTTTCCTGTGACTATCATTTTTAACTGGTTATGTTATTGTTACCTCTAGTTGGTATTATTGTAATATGAACAATATAACTAATGTCTTGTTTTTCCTGTGACTATCATTGTTCACTGGTTATGTTATTGTTACCTCTAGTTGGTATTATTGTAATATGAACAATATAACTAATGTCTTGTTTTTCCTACGACTATCATTGTTCACTGGTTATGTTATTGTTACCTCTAGTTGGTATTATTGTAATATGAACAATATAACTAATGTCTTGTTTTTCCTGTAACTATCATTGTTCACTGGTTATGTTATTGTTACCTCTAGTTGGTATTATTGTAATATGAACAATATAACTAATGTCTTGTTTTTCCTGTGACTATCATTGTTCACTGGTTATGTTATTGTTACCTCTAGTTGGTATTATTGTAATATGAACAATATAACTAATGTCTTGTTTTTCCTACGACTATCATTGTTCACTGGTTATGTTATTGTTACCTCTAGTTGGTATTATTGTAATATGAACAATATAACTAATGTCTTGTTTTTCCTGTGACTATCATTGTTCACTGGTTATGTTATTGTTACCTCTAGTTGGTATTATTGTAATATGAACAATATAACTAATGTCTTGTTTTTCCTACGACTATCATTGTTCACTGGTTATGTTATTGTTACCTCTAGTTGGTATTAGTGTAATATGAATTATATAAATAATGTCTTGTTTTACCTGTGACTATCATTGTTCACTGGTTATGTTATTGTTACCTCTAGTTGGTATTATTGTAATATGAACAATATAACTAATGTCTTGTTTTTCCTGTGACTATCATTGTTCACTGGTTATGTTATTGTTACCTCTAGTTGGTATTATTGTAATATGAACAATATAACTAATGTCTTGTTTTTCCTGTGACTATCATTGTTCACTGGTTATGTTATTGTTACCTCTAGTTGGTATTATTGTAATATGAACAATATAACTAATGTCTTGTTTTTCCTGTGACTATCATTGTTCACTGGTTATGTTATTGTTACCTCTAGTTGGTATTATTGTAATATGAACAATATAACTAATGTCTTGTTTTTCCTGCGACTATCATTGTTCACTGGTTATGTTATTGTTACCTCTAGTTGGTATTATTGTAATATGAACAATATAACTAATGTCTTGTTTTTCCTGTAACTATCATTGTTCACTGGTTATGTTATTGTTACCTCTAGTTGGTATTATTGTAATATGAACAATATAACTAATGTCTTGTTTTTCCTGTGACTATCATTTTTAACTCGTTATGTTATTGTTACCTCTAGTTGGTATTATTGTAATATGAACAATATAACTAATGTCTTGTTTTTCCTGTAACTATCATTGTTCACTGGTTATGTTATTGTTACCTCTAGTTGGTATTATTGTAATATGAACAATATAACTAATGTCTTGTTTTTCCTGTGACTATCATTGTTCACTGGTTATGTTATTGTTACCTCTAGTTGGTATTATTGTAATATGAACAATATAACTAATGTCTTGTTTTTCCTGTGACTATCATTGTTCACTGGTTATGTTATTGTTACCTCTAGTTGGTATTATTGTAATATGAACAATATAACTAATGTCTTGTTTTTCCTGTGACTATCATTGTTCACTGGTTATGTTATTGTTACCTCTAGTTGGTATTATTGTAATATGAACAATATAACTAATGTCTTGTTTTTCCTGTGACTATCATTGTTCACTGGTTATGTTATTGTTACCTCTAGTTGGTATTATTGTAATATGAACAATATAACTAATGTCTTGTTTTCCTACGACTATCATTGTTCACTGGTTATGTTATTGTTACCTCTAGTTGGTATTATTGTAATATGAACAATATAACTAATGTCTTGTTTTTCCTGTAACTATCATTGTTCACTGGTTATGTTATTGTTACCTCTAGTTGGTATTATTGTAATATGAACAATATAACTAATGTCTTGTTTTTCCTGTGACTATCATTGTTCACTGGTTATGTTATTGTTACCTCTAGTTGGTATTATTGTAATATGAACAATATAACTAATGTCTTGTTTTTCCTGTGACTATCATTTTCACTGGTTATGTTATTGTTACCTCTAGTTGGTATTATTGTAATATGAACAATATAACTAATGTCTTGTTTTTCCTGTAACTATCATTTTTAACTCGTTATGTTATTGTTACCTCTAGTTGGTATTAATGTAATATGAACAATATAACTAATGTCTTGTCTTTCCTCTAACTATCATTGTTCACTGGTTATGTTATTGTTACCTCTAGTTGGTATTATTGTAATATGAACAATATAACTAATGTCTTGTTTTTCCTGTGACTATCATTGTTCACTGGTTATGTTATTGTTACCTCTAGTTGGTATTATTGTAATATGAACAATATAACTAATGTCTTGTTTTTCCTGTGACTATCATTGTTCACTGGTTATGTTATTGTTACCTCTAGTTGGTATTATTGTAATATGAACAATATAACTAATGTCTTGTTTTTCCTGTGACTATCATTTTTCACTGGTTATGTTATTGTTACCTCCAGTTGGTATTGTAATATGAACAATATAACTAATGTATTATTTTTCCAGTGACTATCATTGTTCACTGGTTATGTTATTGTTACCTCTAGTTGGTATTATTGTAATATGAACAATATAACTAATGTCTTGTTTTTCCTGTAACTATCATTGTTCACTGGTTATGTTATTGTTACCTCTAGTTGGTATTATTGTAATATGAACAATATAACTAATGTCTTGTTTTTCCTGTGACTATCATTGTTCACTGGTTATGTTATTGTTACCTCTAGTTGGTATTATTGTAATATGAACAATATAAATAATGTCTTGTTTTTCCTGTGACTATCATTTTTAACTGGTTATGTTATTGTTACCTCTAGTTGGTATTATTGTAATATGAACAATATAACTAATGTCTTGTTTTTCCTGTAACTATCATTGTTCACTGGTTATATTATTGTTACCTCTAGTTGGTATTATTGTAATATGAACAATATAACTAAAGTCTTGTTTTTCCTGTAACTATAATTGTTCACTGGTTATGTTATTGTTACCTCTAGTTGGTATTATTGTAATATGAACAATATAACTAATGTCTTGTTTTTCCTGTGACTATCATTGTTCACTGGTTATGTTATTGTTACCTCTAGTTGGTATTATTGTAATATGAACAATATAACTAATGTCTTGTTTTTCCTGTGACTATCATTTTTAACTGGTTATGTTATTGTTACCTCTAGTTGGTATTATTGTAATATGAACAATATAACTAATGTCTTGTTTTTCCTGTGACTATCATTGTTCACTGGTTATGTTATTGTTACCTCTAGTTGGTATTATTGTAATATGAACAATATAACTAATGTCTTGTTTTTCCTACGACTATCATTGTTCACTGGTTATGTTATTGTTACCTCTAGTTGGTATTATTGTAATATGAACAAAATAACTAATGTCTTGTTTTCCTGTAACTATCATTGTTCACTGGTTATGTTACTGTTACCTCTAGTTCGTATTATTGTAATATGAACAATATAACTAATGTCTTGTTTTTCCTGTGACTATCATTGTTCACTGGTTATGTTATTGTTACCTCTAGTTGGTATTATTGTAATATGAACAATATAACTAATGTCTTGTTTTTCCTGTAACTATCATTGTTCACTGGTTATGTTATTGTTACCTCTAGTTGGTATTATTGTAATATGAACAATATAACTAATGTCTTGTTTTTCCTGTGACTATCATTGTTCACTGGTTATGTTATTGTTACCTCTAGTTGGTATTATTGTAATATGAACAATATAACTAATGTCTTGTTTTTCCTACGACTATCATTGTTCACTGGTTATGTTATTGTTACCTCTAGTTGGTATTATTGTAATATGAACAATACAACTAATGTCTTGTTTTACCTGTCACTATCACTGTTCACTGGTTATGTTATTGTTACCTCTAGTTGGTATTATTGTAATATGAACAATATAACTAATGTCTTGTTTTTCCTGTGACTATCATTGTTCACTGGTTATATTATTGTTACCTCTAGTTGGTATTATTGTAATATGAACAATATAACTAATGTCTTGTTTTTCCTGTGACTATCATTGTTCACTGGTTATGTTATTGTTACCTCTAGTTGGTATTATTGTAATATGAACAATATAACTAATGTCTTGTTTTTCCTGTAACTATCATTGTTCACTGGTTATGTTATTGTTACCTCTAGTTGGTATTATTGTAATATGAACAATATAACTAATGTCTTGTTTTTCCTGCGACTATCATTGTTCACTGGTTATGTTATTGTTACCTCTAGTTGGTATTATTGTAATATGAACAATATAACTAATGTCTTGTTTTTCCTACGACTATCATTGTTCACTGGTTATGTTATTGTTACCTCTAGTTGGTATTATTGTAATATGAACAATATAACTAATGTCTTGTTTTTCCTGTGACTATCATTTTTAACTCGTTATGTTATTGTTACCTCTAGTTGGTATTATTGTAATATGAACAATATAACTAATGTCTTGTTTTTCCTGTGACTATCATTTGTTCACTGGTTATGTTATTGTTACCTCTAGTTGGTATTATTGTAATATGAACAATATAACTAATGTCTTGTTTTTCCTGTGACTATCATTGTTCACTGGTTATGTTATTGTTACCTCTAGTTGGTATTATTGTAATATGAACAATATAACTAATGTCTTTTTTTTCCTGTGACTATCATTGTTCACTGGTTATGTTATTGTTACCTCTAGTTGGTATTATTGTAATATGAACAATATAACTAATGTCTTGTTTTTCCTGTGACTATCATTGTTCACTGGTTATGTTATTGTTACCTCTAGTTGGTATTATTGTAATATGAACAATATAACTAATGTCTTGTTTTTTCCTGCGACTATCATTGTTCACTGGTTATGTTATTGTTACCTCTAGTTGGTATTATTGTAATATGAACAATATAACTAATGTCTTATTTTTCCTACGACTATCATTGTTCACTGGTTATGTTATTGTTACCTCTAGTTCGTATTATTGTAATATGAACAATATAACTAATGTCTTGTTTTTCCTGTGACTATCATTGTTCACTGGTTATGTTATTGTTACCTCTAGTTGGTATTATTGTAATATGAACAATATAACTAATGTCTTGTTTTTCCTGTGACTATCATTGTTCACTGGTTATGTTATTGTTACCTCTAGTTGGTATTATTGTAATATGAACAATATAACTAATGTCTTATTTTTCCTGCGACTATCATTGTTCACTGGTTATGTTATTGTTACCTCTAGTTGGTATTATTGTAATATGAACAATATAACTAATGTCTTGTTTTTCCTGCGACTCTCATTGTTCAATGGTTATGTTATTGTTACCTCTAGTTGGTATTATTGTAATATGAACAATATAACTAATGTCTTGTTTTTCCTGTGACTATCATTGTTCACTGGTTATGTTATTGTTACCTCTAGTTGGTATTATTGTAATATGAACAATATAACTAATGTCTTGTTTTTCCTGTGACTATCATTGTTCACTGGTTATGTTATTGTTACCTCTAGTTGGTATTATTGTAATATGAACAATATAACTAATGTCTTGTTTTTCCTACGACTATCATTGTTCACTGGTTATGTTATTGTTACCTCTAGTTGGTATTATTGTAATATGAACAATATAACTAATGTCTTGTTTTTCCTGTAACTATCATTTTTCACTGGTTATGTTATTGTTACCTCTAGTTGGTATTATTGTAATATGAACAATATAACTAATGTCTTGTTTTTCCTGTGACTATCATTGTTCACTGGTTATGTTATTGTTACCTCTAGTTGGTATTATTGTAATATGAACAATATAACTAATGTCTTGTTTTTCTTGCGACTATCATTGTTCACTGGTTATGTTATTGTTATTTCTAGTTCGTATTATTGTAATATGAACAATATAACTAATGTCTTTTTTTCCTGTGACTATCATTGTTCACTGGTTATGTTATTGTTACCTCTAGTTGGTATTATTGTAAAATGAACAATATAACTAATGTCTTGTTTTTCCTGTCACTATCATTGTTCACTGGTTATGTTATTGTTACCTCTAGTTGGTATTATTGTAATATGAACAATATAACTCATGTCTTGTTTTCCTGTGATTATTATTGTTCACTGGTTATATTATTGTTACCTCTGGTTGGTATTATTGTAATATTAACAAAACCTAACGTAGTTTACCTGTGAAAACAAATGTTCAATATAGTACTAGGTCTGACATGTTATGAACTATATACCAACAGAAACATACCAGTACTATTGTCTGTATCTAGTTCGCAGGTTACGGATGAATTTCCACCCAAATTGGTACAGAAGACCATTGAGTCCATGAGAAACAAGCTAAAAATTTTTCGGTTTTGTGTTTTACAGTTTTTATGGACATGTTTGTGTTTTTTACAATTATATAAGGTAAGCAATTTGAAAGGTAGGGATACAAGGTGGTGCGTTATTGTTAATTACACCTGGAAGTTATAGTTACCATAACCAGTACAATAAATCAACAATGTAACTGAAGTTGAATAACTAGATAACTAGTTGGAAACAACTGAAAGTCTACGACCACATATAATATTATTTAGACTGAACAAAACGACATAAATGTGAGCATTTAATTACCTGAATTACGATACAAGCCTGAATCATATCACATGATTGGAGAACCACATACTGCTTGGTGACAGTGAATTTCTCACGATTAACCTCAAGGGCTGTCAGAGCACCGTCCCATTTGTTCGAGAAAAGTACCACTTATGACACTCGATCCAACCAAATACAAGCCCAGTTAAAGTGCTTTATATAATACATAGTCCATCACTTTTATGTCCTCATACATTAAATATTACATGTAATAACGTAAGAAATTGTATTTACATATAGCACTGTATTTCACATGTTTTAATGTTCGTATTTACATACAGCACCATATACTATATGGTATAGCAATATAACAGTTAAATGTTTGGTTTATAAAGACAAGAGCTAAACTACACAAAAGGTATATGCGTCCCTAAACAAAAGTACCCACCGTCATCATATGGACCAGTCTTGTCTCAACGACAAGAGGGATTTGACTATCACTCCTCTAACACATACGTAGTCTCAAAGTGCTGAATGCGTTTACTTATGTAGAGATAAAACAAACACTGTGTAGCACTCATACTGATGAGATAACCGTGTCCGTGTTCAGTACCATTGGATTATTATGGCTTGTACATTAATAGACGTTGTCAACGCGGGAAGCTTTAAACATGGTTTTACCGTTTAGCACCTGATCAATATTTCACTGATCCAACCGACACTCTAGACGGAGTTACAAGAACTGAAGGAACCTAGGATTTCACGGTTCTAATGTAGTATTTCAGAAAACCAGTCACGCTCAGTAATGTCGCATCGTGATGACGAGAAATTCACTTGAATGACAAATTTATCTCAGGGCTGATGGTATGGGTATTAACAATGTTCTTTGCTTCATTAGTAAAAGTGTTAATACCCATACCAACCGTCCTGAGATATACCCATACCAGCCGTCCTGAGATACAGTGTGGGTATTAACACTGTTCTTTGCTTCATTAAAACTAGTGTTAATACCCATACCAGCAGTCCTGAGATACAGTGTGGGTATTAACACTGTTGTTTGCTTTATTAGTAAAAGTGTTAATACCCATACCAACCGTCCTGATATACAGTGTGGGTATTAACACTGTTCTCTGCTTCATTAGTAAAAGTGTTAATACCCATACCAGCCGTCCTGAGATATACCCATACCAGCCGTCCTGAGATATAGTGTGAATATTAACACTGTTCTTTTTTACATTTACCAGCAGTCCTGAGATACAGTGTGGGTATTAACACTGTTCTTGCTTCATTAGTAAAAGTGTTAATACCCATACCACCGCCCTGAGATACAGTGTGGGTATTAACACTGTTCTTTGCTTCATTAGTAAAAGTGTTAATACCCATACCAGCCGTCCTGAGATATACCCATACCAGCCGTCCTGAGATATAGTGTGAATATTAACACTGTTCTTTGCTACATTAAAACTAGTGTTAATACCCATACCAGCAGTCCTGAGATACAGTGTGGGTATTAACACTGTTCTTTGCTTCATTAGTAAAAGTGTTAATACCCATACCACCCGCCCTGAGATACAGTGTGGGTATTAACACTGTTCTTTGCTTCATTAGTAAAAGTGTTAATACCCATACCAACCGTCCTGATATACAGTGTGGGTATTAACACTGTTCTTTGCTTCATTAGTAAAAGTGTTAATACCCATACCAGCCGTCCTGAGATACAGTGTGAATATTAACACCGTTCTTTGGTTCATTAGTAATAAATGTTAATACCCATACCATCACGTGTCGCATCACGTGAATTGATTTCCTCCGCACGTGTGTCTTCACTTCTTTAAGAAAGAACAATCTACATAACGGTGATTGGCTTTTTCCTGAAGATCGAAAGTTCTAGACATGGTTTGTATATCATGTATAAAAAATAAAGTAGCAACAGGGTGGTTTAGAAGGGCTATAGATATTACAGTAACTTTTAACAAGGTGGTTTAGGAGGGATATAGATATTACAGTAACTTTTTAACAAGGTGGTTTAGGAGGGCTATAGATATTACAGTAACTTTTTAACAGGATGGTTTAAAACGGCTACAGATATTACAGTAACGTTTTAACAGGGTGGTTTGGAAGGGCTATAGATATTACAGTAACTTTTTAACAAAGTGGTTTCAAAGGGCTATAGATATTACAGTAACTTTTTAACAAGGTGGTTTAGGAGGGCTATAGATATTATATTAACTTTTTAACTAGGTGGTTTAGGAGGACTATAGATATTACAGTAACTTTTTAACAAGGTGGTTTAGGAGGGCTATAGATATTACAGTAACTTTTAACAGGGTGGTTTAGAACGGCTATAGATATTACAGTAACGTTTTAACAGGGTGGTTTGGAAGATCTATAGATATTACAGTAACTTTTTAACAAGGTGGTTTCAAAGGGCTATAGATATTACAGTAACTTTTTAACAAGGTGGTTTAGGAGGGCTATAGATATTATATTAACTTTTTAACAAGGTGGTTTAGGAGGACTATAGATATTACAGTAACTTTTTAACAAGGTGGTTTAGGAGGGCTATAGATATTACAGTAACTTTTTAACAAGGTGGTTTCAAAGGGCTATAGATATTACAGTAACTTTTAACAAGGTGGTTTAGGAGGGCTATAGATATTATATTAACTTTTTAACAAGGTGGTTTAGGAGGGCTATAGATATTACAGTAACTTTTTAACAAGGTGGTTTAGGAGGGCTATAGATATTACAGTAACTTTTTAACAGGGTGGTTTAGAACGGCTATAGATATTACAGTAACGTTTTAACAGGGTGGTTTGGAAGATCTATAGATATTACAGTAACTTTTTAACAAGGTGGTTTCAAAGGGCTATAGATATTACAGTAACAAGGTGGTTTTTTAACAAGGTGGTTTAGGAGGGCTATAGATATTATATTAACTTTTAACAAGGTGGTTTAGGAGGACTATAGATATTACAGTAACTTTTAACAAGGTGGTTTAGGAGGGCTATAGATATTACAGTAACTTTTTAACAAGGTGGTTTAGGAGGACTATAGATATTCCAGTAACTTTTTAACAAGTTGGTTTAGAACGGCTATAGATATTACAGTAAATTTTTAACAAGGTGGTTTAGGAGGGCTATAGATATTACAGTAACTTTTTAACAAGGTGGTTTCGAAGGGCTATAGATATTACAGTAACTTTTTCACAGGGTGGTTTAGAAGGGCTATAGATATTACAGTAACTTTTTAACAAGGTGGTTTAGGAGGGCTATAGATATTACAGTAACTTTTTAACAAGGTGGTTTAGGAGGGCTATAGATATTACAGTAACTTTTTAACAGGGTGGTTTAGAAGGGCTATAGATATTACAGTAACTTTTTAACAAGGTGGTTTAGGAGGACTATAGATATTACAGTAACTTTTTAACAAGTTGATTTAGAACGGCTATAGATATTACAGTAACTTTTTAACAAGTTGGTTTAGGAGGGATATAGATATTACAGTAATTTTTTAACAGGGTGGTTTAGGAGGGATATAGATATTACAGTAACTTTTTAACAAGGTGGTTTCAAAGGGCTATAGATATTACAGTAACTTTTTAACAAGGTGGTTTCAAAGGGCTATAGATATTACAGTAACTTTTTAACAGGGTGGTTTAGGAGGGCTATAGATATTACAGTAACTTTTTAACAAGGTGGCTTAGGAGGGCTATAGACATTACAGTAACTTTTTAACAAGGTGGTTTAGGAGGGCTATAGATATTACAGTAACTTTTTAACAGGGTGGTTTAGGAAGGCTATAGATATTACAGTAACTTTTTAACAGGGTGGTTTAGGAGGGCTATAGATATTACAGTAACTTTTTAACAGGGTGGTTTAGAACGGCTATAGATATTACAGTAACAAGGTGGTTTTTTTAACAAGGTGGTTTAGAACGGCTATAGATATTACAGTAACTTTTTAACAAGGTGGTTTAGGAGGGCTATAGATATTACAGTAACTTTTTAACAAGGTGGTTTAGGAGGGATATAGTAACTTTTTAACAGGGTGGTTTAGGAGGGCTATAGATATTACAGTAACGTTTTAACAGGGTGGTTTGGAAGGGCTATAGATATTACAGTAACTTTTTAACAAGGTGGTTTAGAAGGGCTATAGATATTACAGTAACTTTTTAACAAGGTGGTTTAGGAGGGCTATAGATATTACAGTAACTTTTTAACAAGGTGGTTTAGAAGGGCTATAGATATTACAGTAACTTTTTAACAAGGTGGTTTCAAAGGGCTATAGATATTACAGTAACTTTTTAACAAGGTGGTTTCAAAGGGCTATAGATATTACAGTAACTTTTTAACAGGGTGGTTTAGGAGGGCTATAGATATTACAGTAACTTTTTAACAAGGTGGTTTAGGAGGGCTATAGATATTACAGTAACTTTTTAACAAGGTGGTTTAGGAGGGCTATAGATATTACAGTAACTTTTTAACAGGGTGGTTTAGGAAGGCTATAGATATTACAGTAACTTTTTAACAGGGTGGTTTAGGAGGGCTATAGATATTACAGTAACTTTTTAACAGGGTGGTTTAGAACGGCTATAGATATTACAGTAACTTTTTAACAAGGTGGTTTAGAACGGCTATAGATATTACAGTAACTTTTTAACAAGGTGGTTTAGGAGTGCTATAGATATTACAGTAACTTTTTAACAAGGTGGCTTAGGAGGGCTATAGATATTACAGTAACTTTTTAACAAGGTGGTTTAGGAGGGATATAGTAACTTTTTAACAGGGTGGTTTAGGAGGGCTATAGATATTACAGTAACGTTTTAACAGGGTGGTTTGGAAGGGCTATAGATATTACAGTAACTTTTTAACAAGGTGGTTTAGAAGGGCTATAGATATTACAGTAACTTTTTAACAAGGTGGTTTAGGAGGGCTATAGATATTACAGTAACTTTTTAACAGGGTGGTTTAGGAGGGCTATAGATATTACAGTAACGTTTTAACAGGGTGGTTTGGAAGGGCTATAGATATTACAGTAACTTTTTAACAAGGTGGTTTAGAAGGGCTATAGATATTACAGCAACTTTTTAACAAGTTGGTTTAGGAGGGATATAGATATTACAGTAATTTTTTAACAGGGTGGTTTAGGAGGGATATAGATATTACAGTAACTTTTTAACAAGGTGGTTTAAGAGGGCTATAGATATTACAGTAACTTTTTAACAAGGTGGTTTAGGAGTGCTATAGATATTACAGTAACTTTTTAAGAAGGTGGCTTAGAAGGGCTATAGATATTACAGTAACGTTTTAACAGGGTGGTTTGGAAGGGCTATAGATATTACAGTAACTTTTTAACAAGGTGGTTTAGAAGGGCTATAGATATTACAGTAACTTTTTAACAAGGTGGTTTAGGAGGGCTATAGATATTACAGTAACTTTTTAACAAGGTGGTTTAGGAGGGCTATAGATATTACAGTAACTTTTTAACAAGGTGGTTTCAAAGGGCTATAGATATTACAGTAACTTTTTAACAAGGTGGTTTAAGAGGGCTATAGATATTACAGTAACTTTTTAACAAGGTGACTTAGGAGGGCTATAGATATTACAGTAACTTTTTAACAAGGTGGTTTAGGAGGGCTATAGATATTACAGTAACTTTTTAACAGGGTGGTTTAGGAGGGCTATAGATATTACAGTAACTTTTTAACAAGATGGTTTAGAAGGGCTATAGATATTACAGTCACTTTTTAACAAGATGGTTTAGAAGGGCTATAGATATTACAGTAACTTTTTAACAAGGTGGTTTAGGAGGGCTATAGATATTACAGTAACTTTTTAACAAGATGGTTTAGGAGGGCTATATAGTTTTACAGTAACTTTTTTAACAGGGTGGTTTAGGAGGGCTATAGATATTACAGTAACTTTTTAACAAGATGGTTTAGAAGGGCTATAGATATTACAGTAACTTTTTAACAAGGTGGTTTAGGAGGGCTATAGATATTACAGTAACTTTTTAACAAGGTGGTTTAGGAGGGCTATAGATATTACAGTAACGTTTTAACAGGGTGGTTTGGAAGGGCTATAGATGTTACAGTAACTTTTTAACAAGGTGGTTTAGAAGGGCTATAGATATTACAGTAACTTTTTAACAGGGTGGTTTAGGAGGGCTATGGATATTACAGTAACGTTTTAACAGGGTGGTTTGGAAGGGCTATAGATGTTACAGTAACTTTTTAACAAGGTGGTTTAGAAGGGCTATAGATATTACAGTAACTTTTTAACAAGGTGGTTTAGGAGGGCTATAGATATTACAGTAACTTTTTAACAAGGTGGTTTCAAAGGGCTATAGATATTACAGTAACTTTTTAACAGGGTGGTTTAGGAGGGCTATAGATATTACAGTAACTTTTTAACAGGGTGGTTTAGGAGGGCTATATATATTACATTAAGTTTTTAACAGGGTTGTTTAGGAGGACTATAGATATTAAAGGACCTTGATTTTATAAATAACTTACTAATGTGTTTACAACTGACGTCAAGGACTAATCTACAAAAAGAATACTATAGAAATCCAGTAACAAATGTTCACAAAACAGGACTACAGATTAGAAACATCCATTGACAGATATCCACAAACTATATATAGAGTATAAAAATCAAATGACAGAATCTAGAAACCTATATACAGAGTACAGAATCCACTAACACAGCCTGAATCATAAAAACAACTTATATTTACAGGTTGAAAACCACCCTTCTCTAGAAACCGTTCACAGCTAAAATGTCAGTTTGTATAGTTACAAGTTTCGGTAACTGTTTGGCTTGTAAATTAATCATGTGTGATGTGACAGGACGTTTGTAACTTACGACATATATTACTGACAGGTTCCATGTAACGTTCGTGATGGAACCACTTCACGGCGATCAGCTCGGGCTAACAGTTCTGTGAAAGACAGATTTTATAGGAGCCTGTCCATTGAGCTGCTTGTGGTGATGTATGAACTAAGGATATTATTGACACAATGTAATGAGATGAATACACCTAGCTGGAACATTCTGCTCGATATGACGGTGCTGACAATTTTAAAGGTACTAAAGAACTGTTGTCTTCTCTTGGCTTCTTGCCATAATAAAAGAGAAGCAAAATATTTGGTAATTTAAACTAAAATTTCTAACCGAGCGCAGACGACACCTGCTGGAAAGCCAGAAAATTGTAGATTGTACTGTTTTGTTACATTACTTCAGAGATAGCACGCGATTAACTGTTTTGTTTCCAAATGACATACAAGGAATACATTGAATGAACAGGCTAAATGTTTAGTAATTACAGTTCTCAATAGAATTAATTTTGTCCTATCACCTCCAGTGGTTCAGTTGTAATTCTCAATGTTTATAACGCTCAAAATAGAGTTTCGATACCCGTGGTGTGGGCAGAGACCGATAACCCATTGAATAACTCCATTCTGTACTTTTTAGACCTAACTCAAGAACAGGGTTTCATTTGTTTCACATAAAAGATATATCGGGCTGCCAACTGTGTCCACCGCGGAGAATCGAGTTTAGCCGTGTAGATCCTTGGACTGATCGCTGTTCCATTAGAAGGACCCCAAACAAAGAACATTAAAAATAATTGAAGGGCAATGGAAAAATTAAAGTTATTGTTGTAGTCTGTGTTTTCTTGATGTAGTTTTTTTAAAATTTGTGTTTTTTTAGCCGGAACAAATTTCACGTCAGATGATGAGCAGGCCCTAGAATCTAGAATTTTCTGCAAAAGTTTAAAATACTTTAAGCACCATAAAAAGTAAATTGGGCTAGTTTTATAAACTCTTTATTATCCCAGACTTTCCTCTATACTGACTTAGAAAGTAACCATTTATTCATAATCCCAGACTTTCGTCTACACTGACGTAGAAAGTAACCATATATTAAATATCCCAGACTTTCGTCTACACTGACGTAGAAAGTAACCATATATTCATACTCCCAGACTTTCCTCTATACTGACTCAGAAAGTAACCATTTATTAATTATCCCAGACTTTCGTCTACACTAACTTAGAAAGTAACCATTTATTCATACTCCCAGACTTTCGTCTACACTGACGTAGAAAGTAACCATATATTAATTATCCCAGACTTTCGTCTACACTAACTTAGAAAGTAACCATTTATTCATACTCCCAGACTTTCGTCTACACTGACGTAGAAAGTAACCATATATTAAATATCCCAGACTTTCTTCTATACTGACTTAGAAAGTAACCATTTATTAATACTCCCAGACTTTCGTCTACACTGACGTAGAAAGTAACCATATATTAAATATCCCAGACTTTCTTCTATACTGACTTAGAAAGTAACCATTTATTCATACTCCCAGACTTTCGTCTACACTGACGTAGAAAGTAACCATATATTAAATATCCCAGACTTTCTTCTATTCTGACTTAGAAAGTAACCATTTATTCATACTCCCAGACTTTCGTCTACACTGACGTAGAAAGTAACCATATATTAAATATCCCAGACTTTCGTCTACACTGACTTAGAAAGTAACCATATATTAAATATCCCAGACTTTCTTCTATACTGACTTAGAAAGTAACCATTTATTCATACTCCCAGACTTTCGTCTACACTGACTTAGAAAGTAACCATATATTAAATATCCCAGACTTTCTTCTATACTGACTTAGAAAGTAACCATTTATTAATACTCCCAGACTTTCGTCTACACTGACGTAGAAAGTAACCATATATTAAATATCCCAGACTTTCTTCTATTCTGACTTAGAAAGTAACCATTTATTCATACTCCCAGACTTTCGTCTACACTGACGTAGAAAGTAACCATATATTAAATATCCCAGACTTTCTTCTATACTGACTTAGAAAGTAACCATTTATTCATACTCCCAGACTTTCGTCTACACTGACGTAGAAAGTAACCATATATTAAATATCCCAGACTTTCGTCTACACTGACTTAGAAAGTAACCATATATTAAATATCCCAGACTTTCTTCTATACTGACTTAGAAAGTAACCATTTATTCATACTCCCAGACTTTCGTCTACACTGACGTAGAAAGTAACCATATATTAAATATCCCAGACTTTCTTCTATACTGACTTAGAAAGTAACCATTTATTCATACTCCCAGACTTTCGTCTACACTGACTTAGAAAGTAACCATATATTAAATATCCCAGACTTTCGTCTACACTGACGTAGAAAGTAACCATTTATTAAATATCCCAGACTTTCTTCTATACTGACTTAGAAAGTAACCATATATTAAATATCCCAGACTTTCTTCTATACTGACTTAGAAAGTAACCATTTATTCATACTCCCAGACTTTCGTCTACACTGACTTAGAAAGTAACCATATATTAAATATCCCAGACTTTCTTCTATACTGACTTAGAAAGTAACCATTTATTCATACTCCCAGACTTTCGTCTACACTGACTTAGAAAGTAACCATATATTAAATATCCCAGACTTTCTTCTATACTGACTTAGAAAGTAACCATTTATTCATACTCCCAGACTTTCGTCTACACTGACTTAGAAAGTAACCATATATTAAATATCCCAGACTTTCTTCTATACTGACTTAGAAAGTAACCATTTATTCATACTCCCAGACTTTCGTCTACACTGACTTAGAAAGTAACCATATATTAAATATCCCAGACTTTCTTCTATACTGACTTAGAAAGTAACCATTTATTCATACTCCCAGACTTTCGTCTACACTGACTTAGAAAGTAACCATATATTAAATATCCCAGACTTTCTTCTATACTGACTTAGAAAGTAACCATTTATTCATACTCCCAGACTTTCGTCTACACTGACTTAGAAAGTAACCATATATTAAATATCCCAGACTTTCTTCTATACTGACTTAGAAAGTAACCATATATTAAATATCCCAGACTTTCGTCTACACTGACTTAGAAAGTAACCATATATTAATTATCCCAGACTTTCTTCTACAGTGACTTAGAAAGTAACCATTTATTCATACTCCCAGACTTTCGTCTACACTGACGTAGAAAGTAACCATTTATTCATACTCCCAGACTTTCGTCTACACTGACTTAGAAAGTAACCATATATTAAATATCCCAGACTTTCGTCTACACTCATTTAGTAACCATTCATTTCATTTAAGAGACATTTCACAAAATTGTAAAAACTTTCTCTTTCAGTTTTTAACGTCAACATAATCTCTGAACTTTGCACACAATCGGTCAAAAGAAAATACCAATTTAATTGACTTCTGTGGAGAAGGTAAAATAGACGTAAAAGTAAATACAGGGTAATTCCTGTTATTGTAAATCAAATTCTTAACGTTGTTTTCTGTTTAGTTTTATTAACCTTCCTGCTAGAGCCATTTTTATCTTATTTATAAACGTAGCTACTTTTTCTTACTACGCCGTGAATTAAGCCTAGCCCCACGTGGCTTTGCTGTGAGAAAAACACACCCATTAAGCAGAGTTGACACTCAATTCTAACGTAAATATCTTTGCTTTTTATTACTCCGCCGTGAATTACGTCTAATTAGCACTAGTTTAAGCATAAACATCTTTGCTTCTAATTATTCTTCCGTGAGTTAAGCCTACTTAACTCTCAATAAAAACAAACATGTTTGCTTTTCCTTTTTCTTGACGTGACTTAAACCTAGTTACAACTCAGTTCTAATGTTACCCTTTGACGTGAATTAAGCCTACTTAGGGCTTCAGTTTACAGCCCCAGATTACTGTGGATCGCATCTTTAGTATACACTTTTCCCACTTAACTAAATAATTACAAAAGTCATCAAATAACCAAACAAGCAAGATAACAAAGTTAACACCTCGAGGTGGATTTCTGTACGTGGTGAGAAGGTTCTGTAATTTTAGTTCACCTCCTTTAGGATCTAAACATCCCCCCACGTGTTTGCCGTGCGTGGCGAGCAGTGAAAGGGAGGAAAGGACCCTCGTGGTTGAGAGGTTCAACACTAACACATCACTTTGGTCTAGAATTCCTATAAACGGGAGGCCTTGGGTCAATCGGCTGGTTCACGTGTGCTAGGATAAACGAAGTACTACAGTTGGATGTTCTCAACAGGTGTTGTGGATATTGTATCTGATGCCAGTGTTTGGGTATAGTACTCACAAAACTCTGACATTGCTGCAATGTTCTTGCTTGGCATTGTAGTGCATCTCCTCGTACTGCTCCGTGGTGGGTGGGGACAATTGTCACTGAAATTTTCATATTTTATTATGGATACCCTCATTCATAAACAAAAAATAAAAATGGAACAACAGTAAAATAAACAGATTGTCAGAAAATGTTACGGTCATCATCAAAGTCAGACTCAACACCTTGATTTCTCATTCTGCATTCATTGTCTGAGAAATATTTTGGGCATGTGTCCCTTTTTTTCATTCGAAAGGGATTAGAGAAGCTTGCTGGTTCTCATAAATCACTAAGAAAGCTGTGCTCTGGAGACATCTTGGTGGAAACATCTTCACCAAACTCCTCCTGAGCTGGAAGAGCATTGAGAATATATCCATCGAGATTACTACACATGCTATCCTAAATTCCTCAAGAGGACTTATTGTTGAGATGGGCTTAAAGTATATTACCAAGTATGAGATTCTCGCTGGTCTTTCCAGCCAAAGCATTTCTACGATGCGCCAAATCTACACTCACAATAACAGAATTAAGATGTCAACTAGTTTTCTGATTTTCAAGTTTATATCATCACGTCCTCCTGTCACAGTCAAAGCAGTTTATCTGAACTATAAGGTACAACCATACATTCCCAACCCTCTCAGATGTTTCCAGTTTCTTTGTTTGTTTTATTTTTGAATTTTGCTCAAAGCTACACGAGGCTTATCTGATCTGTGCTATCCATCCCTCATTTGGCAGGGTAAAACTAGAGGGGAGGCAGCTAGTCATCACCATCCATGGCCAACTCTTGGGCTACTCTTTTACAAACGAATAGTGAGACCGACTGTCACATTATAATGCCCCAATCTCTACATCTTCATCATTTACAATTGTCTTCACTGTATGCTTCAAAACGTCGGTCCTTACCACAGCATCCCACCTATGGTTGTTTTTCCTTCCTCAGTGGGCCAGGATTTTTCAAAATAGACAGCCTGCCATTGTTCCTTTTGGTCTTCATATCCAGGTGCAATTGGCTGAATTTGGTCTGTTCTTGAATGGCGTTGTTTTCTCCACAGGTCAGTCCTCTCACCGTGGCTTATTACCATCCCCAAGTGTGACCTTTCTTTGAGTTATCTAAAGAAACGAATGTTCACAATTGGAATTATAGTGTTCTGTTTGCTGAACATCTTTTACACCATCCTTTCATTTCCATTTATACGAATAGTTAGGAATTAGGTGACTCTCCCATGGTTTGTTGTGGTTCAGTGGTTGCACATAGGATCCTCTCTATAGTTTCTATGTTCACTGCTGAACTGTACATCATATTGATATGTAGAAGCTATAGCAGCACACGAACTGTACTATTTACACTGTTAACCCTGGAATCGCTTCACGTTAGTTGTCACCTTATTCTCACCGATATTCAAAACCCATTTCTCTTTATCATCTACTTCTATGCAGTTCTTCTGGATACCGGGCCACGTTGGTATTCACGACTGTGAGTGACGACATCATGTTAAACATGTTTTTTACCATGGGTTTATCCCTGACGTTGGAAAGTATCATTGACGATGGTGTCCATCTTCCAAATGTTTTTAATTCTATTTAAGTTTTCATCCAATGTTGGGCCACTGTTTCAGTCCTTACTACACTTTATAATAAACATACTGTTGTTTTATTACAGGTTGTTTGACGCGGATAGCCTAGTTCCTTTGTGTCATAAGACACGAGACGACAAAGTTAACTGTATAATACGTCCTTTTAATAACTAGTCACTGTAATATGCAGTTTGTTTCTTTGTTTTGAATTTCGCACAAAGCTACACGAGGGCTATCTGCGCTAGCCGTCCCTAATTTAGCGGTGTAAGGCTGGAGGGAAAGCAGCTAGTCATCACCACCTACCAACTCTTGGGCTACTTTTTTCACCAACAAATAACGAGTTTGACCGTCACATTATAACTTTTACACGTGTATTCGAACCCGTGACCCTCAGATTGCGAGTCAAGCGCACTAACCTCCTAGCCTTGTCGAACGTACAGTAAGAGTACATATAAGATAAGAGTAAATATCATATTAGCAAAAACACAAGCTCGGAAAATGTGCCGGATATAATAAACGAAGTTATTAACTTTACTCTAAATTTTAATTTTTATATTAAACAGCAGACACGTTATAATTAAACACTAGATGTTTAATAGATTCATGATACAGAATATATGAACTTCAGTCACATCTCATTCAGGTTGGGCGTCAGAGATCACTTTAAGTTTATCATACGTTCCAATATTAATAACTGGTTTTACTCGTTCACTCTGTTTAACTTCAGAAAATTACACAGAATTTCTAGCACATAAAAGATAGAAAGTTAAAATACTAAATAACATCTTCAATATCATTCCCTGAACCGTCAGACGACAGACATTAAAACGGTTTTTGTAAACAAACTACTCTGTTCTAATGTCATACATGATAGTTTACTTTAGGGTTAGCGATTCTACAAATATGGTTGAACAACATTAAATTGAACCTGGAACAAAAAAACATAGTATAATGTAATAACTAGACAAATAGAAACTACACGTTGTGTGGTGTAGCAAATAAAACCAGAAACTACACTTTGTGTGGTGTAGCAAATAAAACCAGAAACTTCACGTTGTGTGGTGTAACAAAGAAAACCAGAAAGTACACGTGTTGTGGTGTAACAAAGAAAACCAGAAAGTACACGTTGTATGGTGTAACAAAGAAAACCAGAAACTACAGGTTGTGTGATGTAACAAAAAAACCAGAAACTACACGTTGTGTGGTGTAACAAAAAAAAACCAGAAACTACACGTTGTGTGGTGTAACAAAGAAAACCAGAAACTACAGGTTGTGTGATGTAACAAAAAAAAACAGAAACTACACGTTGTGTGGTGTAACAAAGAAAACAAGAAACTACACGTTGTGTGGTGTAACAAACAAAACCAGAAACTATACGTTGTGTGGTGTAACAAAGAAAACCAGAAACTACAGGTTGTGTGATGTAACAAAAAAAAACCAGAAACTACACGTTGTGTGGTGTAACAAAAAAAAACCAGAAACTACACGTTGTGTGGTGTAACAAAGAAAACCAGAAACTACAGGTTGTGTGATGTAACAAAAAAAAAACAGAAACTACACGTTGTGTGGTGTAACAAAGAAAACCAGAAACTTTACGTTGTGTGGTGTAACAAAGAAAACCAGAAACTACAGGTTGTGTGATGTAACAAAAAAAACCAGAAACTACACGTTGTGTGGTGTAACAAAGAAAACCAGAAACTACACGTTGTGTGGTGTAACAAAGAAAACCAGAAACTTTACGTTGTGTGGTGTAACAAAGAAAACCAGAAACTTTACGTTGTGTGGTGTAACAAAGAAAACCAGAAACTACGTTGTGTGGTGTAACAAAGAAAACCAGAAACTACACGTTGTGTGGTGTAACAAAGAAAACCAGAAACACGTTGTGTGATATAACAAAGAAACCAGAAACTTTACGTTGTGTGGTGTAACAAAGAAAACCAGAAACTACACGTTGTGTGGTGTAACAAAGAAAACCAGAAACTTTACGTTGTGTGGTGTAACAAAGAAAACCAGAAACTACACGTTGTGTGGTGTAACAAAGAAAACCAGAAACTTCACGTTGTGTGGTGTAACAAAGAAAACCAGAAACTACACGTTGTGTGATGTAACAAAGAAAACCAGAAAACCAGAAACTGCACGTTGTGTGGTGTAACAAAGAAAACCAGAAACTTCACGTTGTGTGTGTAACAAAGAAAACCAGAAACTACACGTTGTGTGGTGTAATAAAGAAAACCAGAAAAACACGTTGTGTGGTGTAACAAAGAAAACCAGAAACTACACGTTGTGTGGTGTAACAAAGAAAACCAGAAACTACACGTTGTGTGATGTAACAAAGAAAACCAGAAACTACACGTTGTGTGGTGTAACAAAGAAAACCAGAAACTACACGTTGTGTGGTGTAACAAAGAAAACCAGAAAAATGTAACAAAGAAAACCAGAAAACACGTTGTGTGGTGTAACAAAGAAAACCAGAAACTTTACGTTGTGTGGTGTAACAAAGAAAACCAGAAACTACAGGTTGTGTGATGTAACAAAGAAAACCAGAAACTACACGTTGTGTGGTGTAACAAAGAAAACCAGAAACTTTACGTTGTGTGGTGTAACAAAGAAAACCAGAAACTACACGTTGTGTGGTGTAACAAAGAAAACCAGAAACTACACGTTGTGTGGTGTAACAAAGAAAACCAGAAACTACACGTTGTGTGATATAACAAAGAAAACCAGAAACTTTACGTTGTGTGGTGTAACAAAGAAAACCAGAAACTACACGTTATGTGGTGTAACAAAGAAAACCAGAAACTACACGTTGTGTGGTGTAACAAAGAAATCCAGTCAAATAGTATTTGTGTTTGTGGATCATGAACTTGTGTCAGCGAAAATAACTTCTGCAGAAGCCGCAATGTTTGGTAAAAAGGAACAATATGGACGTAAATTACGAAGTGAAAACAATCGTTTGTCTTTTACAAAATATTATTTTCAGTCTTATTATTAAACGTTAAAGTTAGTATAAGAGCTACTGATGTGGTGGTTTTGAAGTGAGAGATGAAAACACGGCGTTTTTCTCAAACGAATAAAGGCTACTTGTAATATAATTTACGTAACATTTAAAAGTGGCCGTCTGGTTGTTAGTCAGTAATAGCTTTACTTGTCTCAAAATTAAAAACAACCAACAACATTGTTGTCATCTTTAGGGACCTATACAAGTGTGGCTATTAATGAATAATTATTTCTAAATAATAATTACCAACTTCATAGTTCCCACCAATAGTGGAACATTACATTTTACCGTCACCCACTAATCGCTGGTAAAGTCCAGAAGTTGGTGGTGGGTGTTGTTTGGTAGTCCAGAAGTTGGTGGTGGGTGTTATTTAATAGTTCACCCCAGTTCATCACTTTAAACTTAGCAAGCTCTCCAGTTCCCTCCCTTGTGTGAAATTCTGTAAACAAACTCGTTAATAACATTGTTGTGAGCATTTCCTACACGAAGATCCCAATTTCTGTGCCATGGCAACACAGAAATTTCACTTCAAAATGCACGTTCACAAACACAGCGCAGAGGAAAATGAAAACCACTATACTAGATGTATTCAACAAGAAAAATATATAAGTTTGAACTGTTTGTTCTCGCTTGTACAATTAAAGCACTTGTGTCTTGTTGCTATGTGTCTGACACGATTTCATCAGCTTTATAAGCTAACATTTATAATTATTAAAACTATACATATTAAAATAGTGTTTAGCGTTTATCGCTTGTAACAAAAGCGATAAAATATTCAGTTCATGTTTCTATGACTTTCTGGTTGTTTGATTGCGTTTCCTTCGCTCAAAATTGGTTTTCTACTATCTGCACTATACGTCCGAAATTTGGAGATGGTAGATTATACGAAAGGCAACAAATTAACAGCGCCCACAGCCAACTCTTTAGCTAATCTAATCGAATAGTTGTAGTTAGTGACGTGAATTTTGGATAACGGGACGCGAACTTTGGACCCTGTTATTAAAAGACTTATGTGCTAATTAAAAGAGAAATCAGGAAGTAAAACATTCTAAAGAATATAGCGAGATAAAAATTATCAAAACATGGTCAACAAATGGAAGAAAAAATAGTGTCCGATAGCTGTAGGTGTTGGCACCGTAACAACTCTGTTACAATAAGAAGTCTAGAACAACTCATACAATAACAAGTCTAGAACAACTGTTACAATAACAAGTCTAGAACAACTCATACAATAACAAGTCTAGAACAACTGTTACAATAACAAGTATAGAACAACTCATACAATAACAAGTCTAGAACAACTGTTACAATAACAAGTATAGAACAACTCATACAATAACAAGTCTAGAACAACTGTTACAATAACAAGTCTAGAACAACTGTTACAATAACAAGTATAGAACAACTCATACAATAACAAGTCTAGAACAACTCTGTTACAATAACAAGTCTAGAACAATTCTATTACAATAACAAGTCTAGAAAAACTGTTACAATAACAAGTCTAGAACAATTCTATTACAGTGCTAAATACAAAGGGTGTGTTGGTATTCAGCACTTTGGTTATGTTGTACAGCAGGTGTTACCAAATAAAAGTAGAACTTCAGTAGAGAGGCGAGTGAGTGAGTGCAGCTGTTTACGAGTGTCAAAGGTCTTCCATATGGGATTACTTTTGGTAGTTAAGGCTTTTTGTTTGTTAAAACAAGTTCACACAGTCAAAAATGCAAATCAAAACCACATTTTTTTCAAAATGCGCTGTGTAGCTGTCCTGATAGAAATATGCAAATCAAAGTTCATGAAAGTATTGGTTTGTTTTGAATTTCGTGCAAAACAACACAAGGGCTATCTGCACTAGCCGTTCCTAATTTAGCAGTGAAAGACCAGGGGAGAGGCACCTAGTTATTTCCACCCGCCAACCCTCAGGCTACCTTTTTAACCAACTAATAGTGGGATTGACTGTAACATTATAACTCTCATACGGAAGAAAAAACGAGCATTTTTGGTGAGATAGGACTTCGAACCTGTAACCCCAGAGTGCCAGTCAAACGCCTTAAGCATCCGCCCATGAATGTAGTGGAAACCTGCTAAGAAATAAATATCTGAACGACACTGTTACAACAGTCACGCTGTTAAAAATCGTACATACACTACCAATATTGTGTTGAAAAGTTAAATGTGCAATAGAGCACTGTAAGCGTGCAAGAGACCCTTTGTTTAAAATACAGAAGAGACGTGTCCTGGTTGGCATAGGATATTACTCATATACTAGAAGTACAGAAACTTACCGACGTCGTTCTGGCTTTGGTTAACACGAGTACCGGATTTGCTGTTTTCAGTGTTTGTGTCAACTTTCACCGCAATCGTCAATGCGGCCACTATATATCGCCATCTGGTGGAACTAGGTAGAATGAACAGTAGTTTGAAACATGCATTTACTGAGGTGACACATTCATCTGTGCTCCACGCTGTGACGTCTGTATGAGGTACTTACGCATGCGCATTAATTCAGCTATCGATCAGATGTAAACGAATAAAGTAGTGTTTCTGAACTGCGGTGCGCGCCTTCTCTAAAGAGGCGCAAAGCAGTGGTTTGGGGGGGGGGGGAGGCGACCTTTTGTTAGAAGAACCTAAAATTAAGAATCACAGAAGCAGTAAAGAACAAGCAAATATATTTTTGTCTCTCAAACGGCCGTTAGGGTACTAAAACTTCCACTAGAATAAAGTACAGAATGTTTCCATCCTGAGAAGGTGGAGACGTTGTTCTCTGCTTTACTTTAATAAAAGTTTTAGTTCTCGTATCAGTTATCTGAAAATACAATTTTGGTAAAGTGGGTTTCTCGTCATCATGAACTAAATTTTTAACATTTTAAAATTTCCTGCTGACATTTAAGAAAAAAACTGATCATAAAGATGTCAAGAAACTGGTGTATTTGGTGTTATTACCATTTGTGCAAGTTATTAAGTGTACGAATACTGCCCAGTTGGGGGCGCCACTGCATAAAGTTTCTTTGTTTCTTTCTTTTTATAATTTCGCGCAAAGCTACACGAGGGCTATCTGCGCTGGACGACCCTATTTTAGCAATGTAAAACTAAAGAGAAGGCAGCTTGTCATCACCACCCACCGCCAACTCTTGGGCTACTCTTTTTCCAACTAATAGTGGAATTGAACGTAACATAATAACGCCCCATGGCTGAAAAGGCTAGCATGTTTGGTGTGACGAAGATTCGGACCAGCAACCGTCGGATTACGAGTCGAGCGCCCAACCACCTGGCAGTGCCAGGCCTATATCAAGTTCGGAAACCATTGGAATGACGTTGAGGTTGTGTGTCATTTGAAACTCGTGTAAGACAATGGATGTAGCTTGGATCGTGTCTCCTGATACTGTAATGAATATATTACCTGTTGTAAATATTACTTTTGTTTCCAGCACAAACTGTAATGTGACGCCTGCCATTAACTGTAAGTTCATCCCTCACGTACAAACAAACTAAACTTTAATATACAGGTTTCAAATTCTCTAGCTATTTGTAAAAGACGCGATTCGTCGAAGTTTATTCAAACTAAAGTGGTCATTCACACGCGCGACTTCTAAACAGCTCTTCTCAGCAATATTTTTTATATTAATTTTAACTTTCTGGTTGTAGTTTCACATACGTGAAATGACACAGTACAGTTTCTGAAATAAACGGTGATTTCTGATTGGGGCACAAATTAGACATTAACTTTTTACATCTAACATCAGATATTATTGTCAGCTCAACATAACCATTTCCCTACAGTGACTCTTTATTATCTCAAGAGTTATGGAATAAAACTAGAATTGAGACTTAGAAGAAAAGTGAGATGTGACACTTCCTTTCTTTAAGCTGTTTTCTATGTTAAAGTTAATAGAACCTCTGTCTATAGAACTCTTCCTTTATTATTTACGCTGCGATGTCTTAATGAACTAATAACATAGGAGAGTCTTAAGAAAAGGTTAAACAGTAAGATATTGTAAATACGGATACGGATCTGAACTCTGTGAAAAATAGAACTACAACTTGCTGCCCGTGAGAAATATTTAATTAAACAAGAGACTGAAACATCAGTCACACTAAAAATATAACAATATAAACATAGAACTTCTTAAACATTTATACACAATTATAGTCAGTGTTACGTAAAAACTGATGGAAATAAAAACTCACAAGCAGTAACAAACAACTATAGTTTCCAACGAACACATCAAGGTTTTACTACTTTCCTCTTCACAATAACCAACTCATGACTACAGGTTCCAACAATTACATCTACGTTTTATCAGTTCCTCTTCATAATGACTGACTAATGACCACACTTTCCAACAATCACATCTAGGTTTTAACACTTCCTCTTCACAATAAACAAGTGATGACCACAGTTTCCAACAATCACATCCAGGTTTTACCACTTCCTCTTCACAATACCAAACTGATAACCATAGCTTCCAACAATCACATCTTGGTTTTACCTCTTCCTCTTCACAATAAACAATTGATGACTACAAATTCCATCAATCACATCCAGGTTTTATCACTTGATCTTCACAAGAACCAACTGACGACCACAGTTTCCAACAATCACATCTAGGTTTTACCACTTCCTCTTCACAATAACTAACTAATGACCACACTTTCCAACAATCACATCTTGGTCTTACCTCTTCGTTTTCACAATAAACAATTGATGACCACAGGTTCCATTCATCACATCTAGATTTTTACCACTTCCTCTTCACAATAAACAACTCATGACCACAGTTTCCAACAATCACATCTTGGTCTTACCTCTTCGTTTTCACAATAAACAATTGATGACCACAGGTTCCATTCATCACATCTAGATTTTTACCACTTCCTCTTCACAATAACTAACAAATGACCACTGTTTCCAACAATCACATCAAGGTTTTACCACTTTCTCTTCACAATAACCAAATGATGACCACAGGTTCCAATAATAAGATCTTGGTTTTATCACTTCCTCTATTAATAACCAAATGATGACCACAGGTTCCAATAATGACATCTGGGTTTTACCACTTCCTCTTCACAATAACCAACTCATTACTACAGTTTCCAACAATCACATTTAGGATTTATCAGTTCATCTTCACAATAACCAATTGATGACCACAGTTTCCAACAATTACATCTTTCGTTTTATCAGTTCCTCTTCACAATAACTAACTAATGACCACTGTTTCCAACAATCACATCAAGGTTTTATCACTTCCTCTTTACAATAACTAGTTGATGACCACAGGTTCCAACAATCACATCTTGGTTTTATTCACTTAGTTTTAAATGTAACTTTAACTGTTTTGATCATTGTTACATAATTTTAATATATTAACATTATATTACCTAACATTTCATGATAACGGTTTCGTACACGAAGAATTTCGACAGCAAAAAAAACAAATCTTCTTTTCACTGATGCGTTATATAAAATGCGCCATTATCGAACTACTTCTGTTTTAATAAGTAAGGATGAAACAGAGAAACTAGTTTGTTAAAGACTCGTCACATGGTTAGCTCTTCTTTTACGCTGTAATACAACACCATCTGGTGTTGTCTTTTTCTTCTTGTCAAATGCACGAGACGGGCTTTTAAACCGAAACTAAATGTAGTTTTAAACAAGATAAAGCTGAAGGAAATCTAAGCCGATGAAAATAAAATAAGTTTGATTTTCTTGTCTAGTTTTCTTGTTCGTGTGTAATAACTGTAATAATAAACGTCTGAGTAGCCTTCTCGCTGTCCAGATCGTCATTACGAGGCCCAGCATAGCCAGGTGCTTAGGGCATTTGATTAGCACTCTTAGGGCCGTAGGTTCGAATCCCCGTCACACCAAACATGCTCGTTCTCTCACCCGTGGATACATTATTATGTGACGGTCAATCCCACTATAAAAAAAAGAGTAAGGGTAAAAGAGTAGCCCAAGAGTTGGCGGTGGGTGGTGATAGCTAATTGCCTTTCCTCTAGTCTTACACTGCTAAATTAGGGACGGCTAGCGCAGATAGCTCTCGTGTAGCTTTACGCAAAATTCAAAACAAACAAACAAGCCGTTACCACGAAAATCACGTAAACGTAGAGATATTAGTTACAGAAAAAATATACACGATTCAACCGTAATTTGTTACCAGACGTGCAGAGTCCAAAAAGTCTTTCTGTCTTTAGACAAAATCTATGACAGCATAAAGCAGTTTAAGCTGGCGAGATAGTATTTCTTCTGGAACCAAAACGAGATTAAAAGCTCACACCACCAGAGTCGTTATTAGGCAATGTATCACAGAGAAGCAATAACAGCTCAAATCAGTTATAAGGGAGTTACTCGTATCACCACAAAAATTCGACGGTGTCACATTGTCTATAATGCAAGATAATCACTGAAACCCCAAAAGAAATTCTACCTAAAGCTTTTTATCTGTCGCTGCTTTGGGACTAAATAATCACACAGACAAATAACAATGAAAATGTCTATTTATTTCGGTTTTACAGTCACCTGCAGTTGTTGTATCAAATATCCCTCGACTTCAGCCTTCACCACAGCCAATATTGTTGGCCCCAGTCGCACAGCGGAGTGTATGCGCATTTAGAACGTTATAAACTGAGTTCGATACCCGTGGTGAGCAGAATAAAGATAGCCAAAGACGTAGTTTTGTGCTTGATTACAAACAAACAAACCAGTGTTCTGAGACATCTGGTGGTTATTTTTATATGTTTATCTGATGCTGGTTCTAAATGTTCATCATTAGTACAGTTTATATGTTTGTTTTTATCGTTCTTATGTACAAAGATACACAATGGGGTATCAAAACCCAATTTCTAGCGTTATAAGCCATCAGACTTAACGATGAACCACTGGTTGCTTTTATACATGAAGCGTATTTATTTGGAGGTGGTCACAAATTTATGTTCCCGATGTTGCAATTCATGTGTCGAGAGACACCTGGTGAATGTTTTTATACGTAAGGCTTTTTTATTTCATGATGGTTCTTAACGTTCCTTGTTACTACAGTTCAAGCCCGGCATGGCCAGGTGGTTAAGGTATTCGACTCGTAATTCGAGGATCGCGGGTTCGAATCTCTGTCACATCAAACAAGCTCGCCCTTTCACCCGTAAGGGCGTTATAATGTTGCGCATAATCCAACTATTTGTTGGTAAAAGAGTAGCCAAGAGTTGGCGGTGAGTGGTGATGACTAGCTACCTTCCCTCTAGTCTTACACTGCTAAATTAGGGACGGTTAGCGCAGATAGCTCTCATGTAGCTTTTCGCGAGATTCAAAACAAACAAACAAAACAATACTACGGTTCGTGTGTAAAGAAACACCTGGTCATTATTTTTGTATGCGAGACGTGTTTACCTGGTGGTGACCAGGAGAAGTTACTGATATTGTCGTTAATTTGACTATGACACAGTGTGTAATTCACTATTGCTCAAGGTGTGTAAGTTACAACACAATGTATACAAACACCACTTAGTAAATATGTTTGTTTCCTTCACAAACAACGATAAATAAGCCCTTGTAGTTTAGATTATCTTGTACGTGTCTTCATTCTAACGAACAGGGTAAGCCTATTTCTATTCCTTCCACCCAATCATCCTGTATTATTCTGTTGGCTTTACTTTCATGTAAATTTAATCAGTTTTTTTAAGAATGTGACCCTGTATTCAACATTATAACATGGATGCATTTAAGAAACTACAAACAAAATGCAATATTGTACTTTATAAGGTATGTAACGAAAACAAAATTCAACTTTTAGATACGGAATCACCTGAGAGAAAAAATAGAATACGTTCGCTAACTTGACTTCAATATCATTGTGCATACTAATTATTATAATACGACCTTCCTCGTGACGACGAGAAACCCACTTGAAATAAAAATGTATTCTAAAGACAGCTGGTATAAAACTTTAATTTTGATTGTCTAGGCCATCTTCAAATGTTGTTCTCTACTTTATTTTAATAAAAGTTTTAATACCCGTATACTCTGGAATACAATGTAAGCCTTACTTTCTCCACGTAGTTTATGTTAGACAGCATAATTTTATTTTATAGACTAGACTTATTTTGTTATTTTTCACACACATCATTCTAATTCTATATGCATTTCTTTTGTGTATGAGGCTAGATAAATGCTATATTAATAGATGTATAATTAATAACTTATAAATAAATAGGCCTGTCTATTCTAACGCTAATAAAAAAATACAATTTCCAGCTTCATCCCAGTTTCTACCTCATACAAGCACTCTACAAGTTAAGCTGACTTGAATTTAATCTTATTGTAAACAATAAATATTAACATTTAGCACTTACTCTTTTCACAAATCCTAATTTATGGCAAGTAGCATAATTTTGTTTTATGGACCAGACGAACTGTTTCCTTTTTCATACGTGATATTCTAATTCTGTATACATTTCTTTTGTGTGTGAAGTTCAATGTATGACGTATTAATAGATGTATAGTTAATGATCTATAATTTAATAGGCCTATAATGCTATATTCTAAATTAAATGTTAAATCACACTTACCAAAATATGCCAATTCTGCTTAAAATTTATTAGTGTAATGTATATGTTAATTATAAAATTACCGATACGCCTAGCGGACAATAGACGTGCCTATCAACGAAAATTGTCCTTCGCTCGAAGGACGTGTTGCTTGCGCAGAGAACAAACAAACAAACAAACAAACAGAGATATTGAGTTTATATCTAGATATCTTAATTACACCTTATACAAGAGCATTATTCGCTTTGTAATTGATCAAACAGTGTTTTGTAACTCAACTAGATACGTTTGTTTCGCTGTTAAGCACGAAACTGCTTAACCCCACCAGTAAGCTAGCTTCATATTTATATTAAACCAAAATTTTTCAAGATACTAAATTCACTCAATAATAATAGAAATTGTAAGCCGTTGTTCGCACTAAATATTTTAAACAAAAATAAGAAAAGAAATGGAAGGCTTTTGGGAGAAACAGTAAAAAGCTCAATAGGCAATGCTGAAAATAGCTAATATTTTTATTGGTGGGGAAGCAGAATAAACAGGAAGCTGTTTCTGTTTTGTTACAATGAAAGCTGTAAATTAGGCCTAAGCACCCTGATTTGCATCTTCTCGGCTTATATTTACCATAAGGATGCATAGCAAAAATGAGAAAATAGCATTTATATTTAAATGTAAATATTTATAAGACACCGAACATCAACAGTATACAGACGTTTAGTGTTAAGGACTTTTTATATTGATACAGTATGTACTACAACTTCTAAAAGGGCAGACGACGAGATGAGGTTACAGATTAAATGGGAGACAAAATTAAAAGCTACACGAGTAAACATAAACTTACAAAACAACCGTAAAAAAAAACATAAAAATAATTTACTTTAAGTAACTTTCGTATTCCATCGATTATCACATTTTGTTTCACTACTGATAAATAAAAGTTTCATATCATATTTTAAAGCATGTTTTTTTTTATAAAATAGTTTTCTAGCCTTCAAAATATGAACATTAGCGTGCTACTGATATAGTTTTATTTCTATATTTCCTAAATTGGTCAAATATACGAATATATGGTGCAATTATATCATCTGAGTAATTATTTTGTCTATGTATTATCAAATTCTATACCACATAGAACAATAAGTTAACATCTCCTCTCACGCTCTTACACTGTCCATCTGCGCTACATTATTGGTATATGCTTAACGAGAAACTAAAAGACACCTAGTTAATAAGCCCAATTCAACCCTAAACAGAAAGCTGACAAACTCAAGAACAAAGTAAGTTGAAATCTTCATTTTAAGGTTATTATACCATTCTTTGCCAAAGTATTAAACTCTTACACAGAAATACTTGAATTATCTGCAGCGTTCCAAGATTTCCACGTAAACAAAACACCAAAAACAAAAATAGCGGCTTTGGTGGTGAAACGTTTTTGTTCAAAATTTTGAGTTAATGAGACAAAATATAGCACATAAACCTGAATTATTACTGGCTAGAGTTATTGAGTTCGACAGTTCTCTTAATTATTTTATCACGGATTTCAAATTGGAAACGTATAAATATAGCATTCACTTTTTGGTAAATGAAAATTATTTTAATGTGTCATTCTTTACACCCTCTCTACCCTCGCTAGTTCAGCGGTAAGTCTACGGATTTACAAAGCTAAAAATCAGCGGTTCGATTCCCCTCGATGGGCTCAGCATATAGCCCGATGTGACTTTGCCGTAAGAAAAGCACAAAAAGCACACGCCTTTTAATTTAATATTTAACAGTTTAACAAAATGTTAGACTTTCATAAAAATAAGATAATATTATATTCATTTCTGCACTTATAGTTGATTTTGAAGTTAGTGAATTTTGCAAAAGTTCTTAACAATTTTAAAATTACTTTCACCAGTGTGCTAGAATGAAACGCACGCGGGATCATATATGTTTTAAAAAATCAAATGTTTCGTTTTTAGATTAAGTATTAATCATTCTTTGAATGATTGTGCGCATTGTGGAAGAAACAGTCTTACATCAATATGTACTATACTTCTTATGTAGTTGAAAGTTTTGAAACAGTTTGACTGAAAAATGAAAAAAAAAATTATTATAACTGTACGACATTTCATAAGTAAGTTTAGTTTTGCATATTAATCTCCAGAGGGCGATTTTGGAAAATGTGAAATACGTGATTGTAAAACATAATTATTATATATATATTACACCTTGGAAACTTCTCAGGTTTTCTAGAACAATACGACTAACTACAATATATAATAAAATGTTTGATTTACTAAAATCAAATTGGAAAAAAAGATGGTAGTTTCCAGAATTGCAAATGAAATACAACTTTAAAAAGTAATTTAGTTTGAATTACGCGCAAAGCTACTCGAATGATGTCTGCGCTAACGGTCCCTAATTTAGAAGCGTGAGACTAGAAGGAAGGCACCACCCACCGCTAACTTTTGGGCTAATCTTTTACCAACAAATACTGGGATTGACTGTCATATTATAACATCCCCACGGCTAAAAAAAAGCGAGCATGTTTGTGTGACAAGGATTCTAATCCGCGACCAATGAGTTGCGAGTCGAACGCTTTAACCACCTGATCATGTTGGGGCTTGGTGATTTAATAAAACATTAACTTATTACTACCAAACAATACACTTTATTTTCCCAATTTTTAGTGGAATATAAAGAAAATTACAGTCAACTTCTTTAATAAAAATAACAAAATTCCTAAAATTCAAGAATGTTTAAAAAACTTAAGTCCAGCGTTAAGGTTAAACTTGTCTTATTATAATTATTAATCATATTTTAAATATAATTGTTTATTAGATTTAGTTACTCGACTTTTTTACCCTAATATGAGACTTATTCCGCCATTAGAGATTATGGCGTTGTATAGAACAATGTACTCAAACCGTTTTTTTTTTGGATAGAATTCCATGGAATAATAATACCATAATAATTTAGCAAAACAAAATAAACAATGAAAACATTATAATAGTAACTCAGTACCACAGACACATAGTAACAATGAAAACATTATAATAGTAACTCAGTATCACAGACATATCGTAACAAATGTCATCAGAAACAAGGAGTTGATTTGTCTGAAAGTTCTGAATATTCGCCAGTTTTCTGAATCTAAACCTCTGTCTCCCAGTAGTTCAGCTGTAATTCAGCAGGCTCACAACCATAGCTGTTCTTGACAACTAAACCAATCAAAATCTCTAACAACAGACCTTAACGTTCCGTGGCTAGAAAACTCCAACAAACACTCCTCTTGCAAGAAATGCCCAACTAAAGTTGTTCTCTTGAAGAGAAACTAGCAGCAGGTTACTATTTTACAATACTCTAACTAATATTTTCAAGTGGAAAGGTACATATTACCCTCTTTGACTCAAAATATATTTAACATGTTGTGTTTTATTTTTCCATTTTATTTATATATATCCTTTCTGGTTATTTAGATGAATATCTAAGGTATTAAACGTCGAATTTCCTCCTGGGTCTACAAATACTTCGTTTCATTAACTGCGGACCACGAAATTGGAATCTTTTGTTTATGGTTTAAAAATTGTTGTCCCTGGTTTAAGATGGTAATTGTTTATTGACGCATGGCTATGATATATCTTTATTTTAGAGATAATACACATGATTTTTGAGATAAAGCATTATTTTAAAAATGTACTACCAATTAAATTATTAAATATCCCAGTGTCAAAACGTTTTCATGGAAATCTATTTATGGCAAAAATGTATATTTAGAGCATGTGTGTGTGTATTCTTATAGCAAGGCCACATTGGGCTATCGGCTGAGTCCAACAAGGGGAACCGAACCCCTGCCAAGGCATATTATAAACCGCTTATACCCGCTAGTGGCACAGCGGTAAGTCTGTAGACTTACAAAACTAGAAACCGACTTTCGATACTCGTGGTTGGCAAAGCACAGATAGCCTATTGTATTTTTTGTTTGTTTTTGTGCACAAAGCTACACAAGGGCTATCCATAATTTAGCAGTGTAAAACTAGAGGAAAGGCATCTAGTCATCACCACCCACCGCCAACTCTTGGGCTACTCTTTTACCGACGAATAGTGGGATTGACTATCATATTATAACGCCCTTATGGCTGAAAGGGCGAGCATGTTTGGTATGACGGACATTCGAACCTGGGACCCTCACATTACGAAACGAGTGCCTTAACCACGTGCCCCTGCCGGGTATAGTCCATTGTGCAGTTTTGTTTTAACTCCAAACAAACAAATCATTTACATAACAAATAATTTTTTGCACATTGCACAACGCGATGAAAGCAGATTGACGTCATTTGATTGGTGCTTCCCTCTACATTTGAATTTTAGGTTCATATTTGTAAAATACAATCTGAGTAAAATGATAATTTAAAAAAAAGCATTTTAAGTTGAGAAAAGCATGTGTGTGACTCGTTACCATGTCTGTATACAACAGTCACATGTACACCTCGTCTTATGGATCGCGTAAAACAAAACTTCTAAAACATAAAAGTGGGTTTCTTAAGTTGCAGTACAGTTCAAACATAAAACTCAGTATGTTAAATCTCAGTAGAGTTGATACTGTTAAAATATGACAGTTAAAACTATTAAAATATAAGGTTAGGCTTGTTAAGTCTCAGTACTGTAAAAAGGAAACCGGTTTCATGGTGTTTTGATATATATGTTTTGCCCACATTATCAACTTATATCAATAAAACTAAAATAAATAATAATTAGAACGAAGGAACAGGAGCACCAGAAAGTAAGGAAACAAGGTATGAGTGGGCAGGATAACATACGCCGACACTTGTGGTTTTTATAGTTCCACCCATCCCTACTTCGTCTGTTTTTTGTCCTTGTAATCGTATAAACTATGACAAGTGTAT